>NC_087185.1:13476663-13489163 GCF_035594125.1 Scylla paramamosain
TCTCCCTCAGGTGGGTTGGCTAAGGACGGATACGCAGACCATCCTCAGCCTGCACAAGAAGGTGGTGACACACAACACGAGGATCTCCGTCACCCACAGCGAGCCGAGGACTTGGAACCTGCATATCAGAGCGGTGAGTCGTCCATGTCAGAGAGAGAAAGTTAGAAGTAAAGGAAAGTGTGAATGTCGAAGGAGGGAAGGAGGGAGAAATTGGGAAGGAGGAAAAGAACCATATTGTTCCCAGTTGTCTAATATAACTTAACCTAACCTAAATCTTGCATTGTATTAACCTGTTTTTAACCCTTTCACTGAGACGCGAAACAGTTAACAGCACCAGACGTAGAAAGCATCTAGAAGAAAGCACGGGATTGAAAAGAATAATTTTTTTGCAATTTCTGACCAGTTAAAAGATTGGAGGTGCCTATAGAACAAGTAAAAATATCTCAGATGATTAGTAATTAAGGAAAGATGTACCAAATAGCAGTCAACGGCCTAAAATGAAGTCAGTAAACGAATATCAAATGTGACCGATGATGAACACCACAAATATTTACACTATTCAACTACAATATCAAGAAATTATATATTGATGGTATTTAAACGATGGAATATGGGTTAGGTTGCAATGTTTGCGGTTGGTGGTGGCTTTCTGATTCAGCACTGTGATTAAGTTCATTCAAGAGTCTCAAGGCTTACTTATTGCAGCTTCCCTTATTTTCTTATGCTCTTATGATTCAGGGTCGTGTTTAGGTCCAGTCATTGGTTTCAAGGCTTTCTGGTTGCATCTTCTCTTATTCTTTCTATATTATTATGCTTTTATGTTCCAATGTAGTGATTAAGTTCAGTCAGTGGTTTCAAGGTTTATTTCCTTACTTTTTCTCTATGTTCTTATGATTCAGAATTGTGATTAAGTTCATTCAATGGTTTTAAGGCTCTTCTTATTGTAGCTTTCCTTATTTTTCGCTATGTTCTTATTATTGAGGGTTGTGATTAAGTTCAGTCAGTGGTTTCAAGGCTTATTTACTGCAGCTTTCCTTATCTTTTCTCTATGTTCTTATGATTCAGGGTTGTGATTAAGTTCAGTCAGTGGTTTCAAGGCTTACTAATTCAGGGTTGTGATTAAGTTCAGTCAGTGGTTTCAAGGCTTACTAATTCAGGGTTATGATTAAGTTCAGTCAGTGGTTTCAAGGCTTACTAATTCAGGGTTGTGGTCCAGTTAAGTGTTTCAAGTCTTTCTGGTTCTGGGTTGTTAAGTCTCATTTGTAGTTAATTGTATTTAAGTTCCATTCTAGTAAATTATCTTTCTGTAACACCTCATAACTCATTCTCTCTGCTATTTTTTTTTTTTTCGTTTTTCATTCGTTCCTTCCTTTAGTTTTCTTTCGTTCTCTTCCGTCTTTTTTTTATTTTTTTATTCCTGTTTGAAAATTTCACTGCAAAAGTAATTCCTCTCACGATACATTCACCAGGTCTTCCAGGACTTAACCTAATGTAGCTTAGCGTCACCTTCATGAACTTCTCTACGTTCCGGGAAATCGAGGTGAAAAATAGTATAGCTTCTTCAATTTTCACGTTAAAAGCAGGAAAGCTGAGACGGATTTTTGATCAATCACGTCATGAACGTATCAAAAACAAAATAACGAAGAATCTATTACAACAAAAAAAAAAACAGAATTCACACAAAATAAAATAGATGTTTGTTTACGAAGACAACAATTGAGTTAATTATTTTGGGCTGATATTTAGTGAATATTCTTGTGGTGAGGGAAATTTGCCTATAGAGAACATAAATGGTTAGTTTGTTGGTTCTACACGTGGGGCGATGGAGGTGAAAGAGTCATACAGAAGGGGTGCTTGCTTTCTTCGTGTGTATGTGTGATGTGCAGACTGGAGGCTCGTCTGGCTTAGAGAAATGAGGCTCTTTCTTCAGATTGTCTTTGTTCGTTTATGACTGAAGTTTGTTATCTTATCTCATCTCACATTCTTTCATTATCTCTCGCTGATTTCTCCTTTCTTTCTCTTCTTTTTTATTCTTCTCTCTCTCTCTCTCTCTCTCTCTTCACGTTGTTGTCTTCCTTTCCTATATCATTTCCTTCTTCGCCGTTTTCTATCTCTCTGCCATTCAGTCTGTCTTTCTTGCAATCTTTTTCTTTCTCTCAACTCTTCTACCAATCTTTCTTTTGCTCTTTCCCTTCTCCTATTCGTCATTCATTCACTCTTCCCTGCTTAGCTTCCCTTCATTACCCAACTCAAGAAACAACAGTAAAGAAAACACGTATTTACATTTACATCTCCTTCATTGACAGATCCCACAAATACATCTCGGAAAATCACCATAAGCTTTTGAACCTCCTAAAAATACACATATATATATACTTAGCCTCAGCCTCTCAATCTTGGGGTCTTCATAATTCTCTAACAGATGGGAAGCAAGTGAAGGAGCGTTTGTCTGACCTACTGAGACTAATATTTACTCAATTCCATAAAGAACCTAAATTACCATATTCTGTATGTGTGTGTGTGTGTGTGTGTGTGTGTGTGTGTATAAGACATTTTATATGCAACGAAATATGGAATGGGAAAATTGACATGATAATCTTTACTGTGTGGTCAAGAGAGAGAGAGAGAGAGAGAGAGAGAGAGAGAGAGTGTGTGTGTGTGTGTGTGTGTGTGTGTGTTACTAAGTGTTACTCATGTGTTACAGGTGAAGGAAGAGGACCGAGGGTGTTACATGTGCCAAATCAACACCTCCACTATGAAGAAGACAGTGGGATGTGTGGACGTGCATGGTGAGTCCAGTGTTCCCTCCTGCTTCCCTCCACTCCCTCCACGCTACCCTCCACTCCCTAACCAAGACTAACCTAACCCAAAAGAAAGACCTGATAGAAGTCTTTACGTGGTATAATCACCAAAATTCTTAGGATCAGCAACCAGGATAGAACAAGAAATAACGGGTTCAAGCTTGAAAAATTTAGGTTTTGAAAGGAGATAGGAAGAAATTGGTTCTCAAATAGAGTGGTAGATGAGTGGAACGGACTCGGTAATCATATTGTTAGTCCTAAGACATTAGGGAGCTTTAAGAGAAGATTAGACGGGTTTATGGATGGGGATAATAGATGGAAATAGGTAGATATATTTCATACAGGGACTGCCACGTGTAAGCCTGGTCGCTTCTTGCAGCTTCCCTTATTTCTTATGTTCTTAAAGAAGACAGTTTTTCCTTCTCCTTCCTTTCTCTTCCTCCATGCTTCCACCTTTCCCTCCTCCTTCCCTCCTGCTTCTCTCCACTCCCTCCATGCTTTCCTCCACTCCCTAACCTAACCTAACCTAACCTAACCCACCATGAAGAAGATCAGTATTCCCTCCCTCTTCCCTCCGTTCCCTCCATGCTTCCTTCCTTTCCCTCCTCCTTCCCTTCTTTCCCTCCTCCTTCCCTCCTTTCCCTCCTCCTTCCATTCTTTCCCTCCTGCTTCCCTCCTTTCCCTCCATGCTTCCCTCCTTTCTCTCCTCCTTCTCTTCTTTCCCTCCCTCCTCCCCTCCTTTCCCTCCATACTTCCCTCCTTTCTCTTCATTCCCTCCATGCATCGTGTTCCATCCCTATATATATCGCCACTTCCCCCCCTTTCTCTCTCTCTGTCTCTCTCTCTCTTTCTCTCTCTCTCTCTCTCTCTCTCTCTCTCTCTCTCTCTCTCTCTCTCTCTCTCTCTCTCTCTCTCTCTCTCTCTCTCTCTCTCTCTCTCTCTCTCTCTCTCTCACACTTTCTTTTCTTTCTTTTGTTGATTATTCTTATGATAATGATACGTGATGTGGCTTCTGAATTTTATGTACGAGTGTGTGTGTGTGTGTGTGTGTGTGTGTGTGTGTGTGTGTGTGTGTGTGTGTGTGAAGATCAAGGACACATACTCAGGTGTGGTATTTTCACCTCTCGTGGAAGGTAAATAAGTTACGTTTCAGGTGAGGCTAAATACAGGTGTGAGGAAAGTTAATGGACTGAACCTGTTGTCTAGATACCCAAGCACTTTCATTCCTTCACCAGTGGGATGTTACCTTTGTTATCCTTTCAACGGAGTAACCTTTGTAATGAACTCCGTGAAACAAAACAGAGAACCTTGAAAAAGAAACTAGTGTATACGAGATGCGACAAAATTATTCATGAAGGGGCAATGTTGAAAAGTAAAATAAAATAAATGAATGAAAAAAAATCAAATGAAGTTACGTAAAAGTGATACGAAGATGGGAAAGGAAAAAAATTATAAAAAAAAGATAAAATAAAAAGTAATGATTGTATTTTTTAAAGTTACTATCTGTATAGAAATAAATAAGAAATCATTGTACGTATGAAAATTAATAAAGACAACCAAGAAAAAAAGAGGAAAACGGGAAGATGAAGACACTTGCAATGAAAGAGAACGGAAATGAGAAAAACAAAATAATAATTTGTTTAGAAATAAATAGAAAATGAGTGTATGTATTAAAAAAAAGTGAGAAAAAGAGAACATGAAGACACTTAACGATGAAGGAGAAGGAAAATACGAGAAATAAAATCACACAAATCCTTACGGCACACACAAGACGAGGGGAGGTAGATGAAAACTTGTGACGTTTGACTTGACTGGCGGGACAGCAGAAGGCCTTCCTCTGTCATTGCGGGAGAGAACAGCGGCAGGGTGCGAGGAGACTGCAGGGGAAGGGGAGGGGGGCCGGTATCGATTCAGAGCTTGTAATTGGTTCTCTCCCTCCGCCGTTCTTTGTGTGGTAAGCAGCTTTGAAGGGGCTCGCTGAGATGTACGGGAGAGGAACACGAGCTTCCACATCTCCGAGGTGTCATTTGATAAAAGTAGTGACACTTGCTTCACGTGGCGTTGTTTTTTGTGGGTCCGGGTGATGTCCTCGTGTGCATTTTTTTTCTCGTGTGTGTGTGTGTGTGTGTGTGTAAAGAGAAGGTTGGTCAATGGCTGCACATGCCAAAATGATAAAAACTGAATGAATAAACCTTTAATTACTGCTCCTCTCCAAAAGAATTGTGGACAGATAAAAGGTTCCGTTGTAGGTGTCATTGATGTGATTAGTATGAGAGAGAGAGAGAGAGAGAGAGAGAGAGAGAGAGAGAGAGAGAGAGAGAGAGAGAGAGAGAGAGAGAGAGAGAGAGAGATTATTGACTTTGAAATGTGTGTTACTGATTTTGTATGGTAAGAGCCCTTGTGTTGTTTGTGCCGTATCGTGTTTCCCTGTGACCTTTGCTCTTAGTCTCTGCTTGATCAGCCCTAACCTAACCTAACCTAACCTAACCTAACCTAACCTAACCTAACCTAATCTAACCTAAAGTGAGTCACAGTACCATCTTTCTTTATCTTACAAATCTATAAGGAACAATCACCTTTGCGCGATTCTCAGCAAGGCCCGTATTCTGAAACACTTGTGCGCCGAATCTCCACTATTTCAAAAGGCTCTAATTGAAGATACACGAGTTTTTAGCGGTGTTTTTACGGTTCTAGTGATAGATTAACAAGATTTCTGCTTGATTATTTGGAAAAACACTCTTGAAAACCCGGCTGGTCATTACTGTGGCCTTTGGAGATAGCCGTGGTGAGAGAGCAAAGCGTTTTTGAATAGAGGCCTAATTGCTACACGACGGTTCTTCAAGGAATGGTTTGTTTAATAATTTTCGACTGAATTAATGTTCTTTCATTTATCTCTTTTCCTAGCTTTAGCTTTACCAGCTTTCCCAAACCCTGTTACTCACCTTAAGTATTATTCACACTAACAGTCTTTCTTTTTCTTAACCTGTTTTTATTTCACTCTAACCTCAGCCTCTTTCCCAAACCCTGTTACTCATTTATAGTATTACTCACACTAACAAACTTTCTTTCTCTTAAATAGTTTTTTTTTTTCACTCTAACCTCAGTCCCTCACTCACTCACCCATGTCTTTACTACTTATCCTACATCATTTACTTTAATTAAGATAGTATAGTTTATCTTCAAACAACTTCAGAAGGGCCAACAGGTCTGCTGCTATTTGTTGTTCCATTGTGTTCCCTCCTCTTGTGTCCCTTTCATTCACACGTGCACTCCATTCACTGTCTCTCTTCTTTCACCCTCTCAACACTCCAAGTTCCTGTCACCACTCTAAACTTCACCAACCTCCCTCACACCATGCAAGTGACTGTCTTGTGTGTCTTTGCAGTCCCGCCTAACATCATTGACGAGGAGACATCAGGGGACATCCTCGTGCGGGACGGTGATAGTGTATCTCTGGTTTGCACGGCGCGTGGCTATCCGGAGCCCAAGATCCTGTGGCGCCGAGAGGACAATGAGAAAATAATGTTACGACAAGGACGGGGCAACAAGTCCAAGGGTGAGTACGAGAGAAGACAGGGAGGACAAAGGATAAGAGAGAGTAGGAGCCTATTACTTCCCACTGCAGTGTTAACCGAATGATAATGATAATCAGTTATTTATTAAAAACGCAAAACTAAGATTAGGAATAAAATAACAACAGCAATGGAAAGTTAAAGAAATATTAGCAAAGAGGTAATGTTCTGCCAGCCAGTAAAAGAAAGCAAACAAAAAGAAAAAAAATAATAATAATAAACTACCAAATTGTAGCAGGGAACAATGACAATTGATAAACTACAGTACTAGAATGGGTAATAAACAAATTCCAAGTTTACCACTAAAATAGCAACTAAATTACAATTGTAACCAATTACATTAAAAAAAAAAAAAAGCCAAAGTACCGTAAAGAAAATATATGTAAAACTTTACAGACGTTTTATTAACCCTTTCACAGATAGTCAACCTTTCCCATTATCATCTACAATTTCTAAAAGACTTATTTCTTGCACTACAGTCTCTTGAAAAAACGTACATGTATATTTAGCAAAGTCGAAATTAATCTCATACTCTTTATTTGCTTACTTGGAAACATTTTGCTACCGTGGTCCAAATGATGACAAAAGACAACCAAAGCAGTGGAAAGGATAAGAAACGTATTTGAATAGTTTAGCAGAGGTGAAATTTAACTCCATACTCTTTTCTCTATGTCATCCCAAACAATTTACAACAATGATGCAAATGTTAACAAACAGAACAATGAGGGATAAAAAACATGTCTATAGTTTAGCAAAGATGAAATTGAACCTCATACTCTATTTCTTTATGTTCACCCAAACAATTAACAACAATGATCCGAATAACAAAAGACAAGAGGGATAAGAAATTGATAATGACTGTTGTGTCCTGCAGTGGATGAGGTGGAGGGCCGCTTCCTCAACCTGACGCGGGTGAGAAGGAAACAGATGGGCGCGTACCGGTGCATCGCCATGAACGAAGTGCCGCCAGCCGTCATGAAGAGGATCATTGTGAACGTGTCCTGTGAGTCCCCTGTGTGTGTGTATGTGTGTGTGTGTGTGTGTGTGTGTGTGATTTGTTAGACTGCAGTACATCTCATAGAATAACTCTCTCTCTCTCTCTCTCTCTCTCTCTCTCTCTCTCTCTCTCTCTCTTGCGGTATTATATCATCATATTTATTTGTTTCTCTGTTTGTTTGTCTATCTGTCTGTCTATCAGTCTGTCTGCTTGTCCCCCGAATCAAGCTAAAAAAAGGTGAAAAAGTATCGCGCCATTGTAATTGGAACACGTCTCTATTATTTCTTGGTGGCATTCCAGCGTGACCTTCTCTGTCTCGTCGCCGCAGACTCGTCCTTAATTCCCTGTTGTCGCTCCCTCGGCAACACCGCGCCTCACTTCGCCATAAAACGCACGAGGCGGACAACAAAGGACGTCACGGGCTATTTTTCGTCCCGTCTTCTTCTCAACTGAAGCGGCGGTGGTAGATTAAGGGGCCTCTCTGATTTCCTTCCTTGAATCTTGCCGTAATAACTCGAGGCGGAGGCGGCGGAGGCGATGGTGGCGGCGCCCGTTCAACACAAAGAACGTCGCTCAAATAAAGACGGAAAACAAAGCAGCTGTGTCCATGGCGTGGCGAGGCCAGCCATATAACCCCTGACCTCAATTTACAAACAGATTTGCCAGCGAAATTCCATTCTACTGTGGAGGGGAGAGTTGTGGCACCCCCGGGCCCTCTCAGCTCCCCAGGCACCGGGCCTCGTCTGCCCGGCGCCACGCTGAGCCCACCGCTGCTGCTCCGCCCGCCTCTGCGCTCCTGGCCACCACCACTACCACCACCAACGCCGCCGCCAACCTAACGATAATTGATGCTTTTTTCCCCCACTAGGATCACCGAGACGAGTCTTCTTCTTTTTTTTTTTTTTCCTTTATGTGTGTTTCGTGAGTTGAAATGTATAATTTTTCCTTTTTTTTTTTTTTTATAGAAAGGCAAATGTTCTTTCCCAAAATCTTACTTCATATGATGTTCGACACGTGTGTGTGTGTGTGTGTGTGTGTGTGCAAGCTTTTTGAGTTTTGAATGGTATGTTGTACGCCTTTTCATTATTTTACAGGAAAACATTCATTCTTCTCTCAAAGGCTTCATGTCATGTGATATGATCAGTCTTTGTGTGTGTGTGTGTGTTTCGTGTCACGGATTGTATGATATCTGTTTCTCTATGTTTTTCTTTTTTTTTATTCTAAGTAAAGGGCAATATTGTTCTTCTCCGAAACCTTGCGTCATTTGATGTTTGTTTGCCTTGTGTCGCGGCGGAGAGCAAAAACAAAACAAGGACGTGACACGATTTCCGACTAGCCCCGTAAATCTTGAGTGTCCATTTGAGGAGCAAGAACACGTGCTTCACCGGGCCAGCGGAGGAGCAGCTGGAGGCCGAGGTTTTGAAGATGCCTCGGGAAGCTCGTTCCTCGCTTCGTGTTTACAGCCACAGACAAAATTCACGAGGGGCGGCTCTACAAAACGCGTCTTGTCGGCGATACATATTAGAAAGGCCGCGAGGAGAAATACGCGGCGCAATGCATCAGTTTTCTTATCATATATTGGAAGGTTCATGTGTCTTCCCCCGTGACGAATGAGCCCATAATTTCATGGATGGCGTGCGCAGGATCAGATGTGCTGCTGGTCGCCCATTCCCCCTTCACACCAGCCGCCATCTAACGCACTACTTAGCACCAACTTCATCTGTTTTTTTTTTTTTTTTTCCGATTTTTTATCAATTTTATGTAAGGCAGTTTTCCTCAAGTAAGGATTGTCTTTTCATGTAAGGCACCTCTTAAATCTTTTTTAATTTCAAACGCTTAATTGTGTTCGTGTTGTGATTATTGAGGGTTTTTCCTTTTCTTTTAATAATAAATATCATGTCGGGAAGATTTAATGGTCTTATTCAGAATATATAGTGTGGATAATGACTGTGCTCGTGAACTTTCCTTCTGATATGAATAGCACACACACACACACACACACACACACACACACACACACACACACACACACACACACACACACACACACGCGCGCGCGCGCGCGCGCGTGCGCACACACACATACACTTAGAGACCCGCGTGCACTTAAATCGTTTTCCATGAGTGACGTCATCAAGTCTAGCTCACTACAAAGAGCAGCGACGCGTTGGCTCCTCACTTTACGCGTACGAGCATTTCACGCCTAGCAATATACGTAAAAATTTACATGAGTGCGTGGTGCCTCTCGCTCCATGCATGACCCGCGTGCACGGCAGGCAATACATATACTGCCACACGTCACTCTCTCCTCCCCCTTCCATGTGCATGTTACTCTGCAAACAAACAGTTCACTAACACGAATTTTGGTGAAAGCAATAAAATATAGAAATGCAAATAACACGCCCAGAGACACATTTCCACATGGCATCAATTGTTAATTTGGAGAGCCCAAGAGCGAGGAAGCGGAATGTTTACTGGTAATTAACACTTGCATAGCTTGTTTGCATCGCGGATCAGTGACTGCGCACCTCTGGCCTGTCTCTCCTGCTGCCCCTTGAGGTACATCGAAATTATCTATCATCTTTCTATGAGGCGCAATATGATCTTGTTTTAGCGAGATCTTGAACTTAACAATCGATCTTTTTTATTATTTTTATTTATTTATTTATTTATTTTCTTTCTTTATTTCTTTATTCCTTTATTTTATTTATTTATTTATTTATTTATTTATTTTGAGGAACACCGGCCCCGAGAAACAAGAAATAGAAAAAAAAAAAAATAATAAAAAGAAACTCGCCGAGGTGCTTGTCCTTAAACAGAGTCAGAACCGATCATCGGAAACTGAAGGATAAGTGTCTTGAAGCCTCCCTCTGTCCCTCTGTTAGTGTCACTCTTCTATCTGTGTATCCCTGCTGACATTTTTATCTTATTTACTAATGTTTTATTAAAGAGTTTATTTATAGTTAGGTAGTTAAGAAGATAGAAAATTAGTTCATTAGTTATTATTGTGTTGGTAAGTCAAAAATTTGCAAGTTTGTATATGTTTTTATCTCATATTTCCTCCCTACATATTTATTTTATTTATGTTTACTTAGCAATGTTTGTTAGTAGGTTAGGCAAGTAGGAAGATCGAGAGTTAGTATATTAGTCATTAAGTTATCATGTCATTAAGTTTTCTAGTTGGTACATATATTTTCTTATCATATTTCTTTCCCACGTTGTCTTCACGTTCCTAAATCACTTATCTTCTGTTCAACATTATTCTTGTCTGTCAGTGCTTTGAATTACTTGTGTGGATCCCCCTCCCTTCTATCCTTACGTTTCCCTTCCATATACGTACTTCCTGTATTGATCTTCCTCCCTTCAAGTTTCTCTCTCTCTCTCTCTCTCTCTCTCTCTCTCTCTCTCTCTCTCTCTCTCTCTCTCTCTCTCTCTCTCTCTCTCTGGTATTCTCTTGTTCATTCCCAACGTTTCCCTATCTCTTTCTTTTGCAAGTTCTCTGTAAAACCTTTATCTATATTACAAAGTGGTTCCAATACCCCTTATACGTCTTCGTGCACTTGTTTTGTTATGTGTCCTTCCCTTTATTTATCCCGCTTCCTCATTCCTCTTTTTCTTCTCTTCTTTGTAAACACTCTCCTTACCTGACTCAAAGTGATTCTCATCTACTTATTCTCCTTTTCTTTATGTGTTCTTCCTCGAAACATTTTAATTTTTTTTTCTACTGCCCTTTAAACACGTACTCTTAGTGACCTGTATTTTCTACATCCTTTTGATATACTACCTATCCCCATTCTCGTGTCTCTCTGCCCATTCAATACCCACTGTATAACCATCCTTCCCCCTTCTCCATCTCTTATTTTCCGATGTGGCCCATAAAATACCCACTTTCATAGCAATTCTTCACCCTATCTCTCTTTTATTATTTTCCTATGTGGTCTTTCCTGCATCCCTTATCTCTTCCTCTTTGCCCATATAACACCTTCCTTTCATACCCATTTATCTGTCTCTTATTATTTCCTATGTGGTCTCCTGTATCCTCTTACCTATATAACACCCACTTTTTATAGTCATTCTTCACCTCTACCCTTGCTCAGGTATCCCAACAAAGGCAGCCAGCAGTACATCACCTGTAGCACCGGAGTGAGGGTATCTGCAAAACTCTTCTCGATCTCCCATCAATATGCTGCCTCGATTCTCTTGTCAGTCCCTTTCACAAAATTCCACGCGGCAATCAGACCTGAATTAGCTTCTCTTTTGCTGTATTCACTATTATTACTTTTTTTTTTCAAGGCAGGGAGGGAGGGAGGGAGGAGAGAAGGGAGGAGGAGGAGAGAAGAGGGAGGAAGGGAGGGAGCAAAGAGGGCAGAAAATATCAGGTTTCTTTCATGATTCGTACAATAGGCATATCGTCTGGCTCAGATTTTAGTTTACACAGGGCAATCACTCACTTTTGTTGAAACTCTGCACTTCATTAAGTTTTCATAGTTTTCGAAGCTTTAAACCCGAGCAGCACCTAATGAAACCCCAGGCAACAGTCCGGAGCATTATTGTTCTCCATCGTGCGCGAGAATGGAAGAAAACGCGCCCCAGATTTTAATGGTTCTTTTTTTCGACTTTTATTATTGGAAAGATTTCATACTCGCAATGTTCTTTTCTTTTTTTTACTTTCTTTTTCTTTTCTTTTTATCACGCTATGCAAACCGACCGAAGATGAATGAAAAACATGCGATTAAATTCACTATTTTACACACATTTCTATCGTATTTACTAAATGAACTTGCATATATTTATCTAATCATCTATTTATTTCTCTATTTGTGTATTCAATTTCAGCGGAAACAGGATACGTTATTCCATTATCTAATTGCTTTCCGATTATTTCACTCAATCCCATTACAAAGAATTGCTGCCAAACGATGCTTTTTCCTATATTCTTTCGTATGCAAGTCGAAAAAAATATCAGTTTCCTCCGTTGTCGACACCAATACTCGGGCGCCGCCTCTCCCGGCAAACCCCACGACTTGCTGATATTTTCCACTGCCCACGCCCTTCTAGCAACCTCCACCACGCCCTCCTGACACCTTTCACGCCCTTCTGACACTTTCTACGCCCTCCTAACACCATCCA
>NC_087185.1:13496663-13504163 GCF_035594125.1 Scylla paramamosain
ACCATTTCCACTCCACCCTCTCTTTCTAGGCATCTCTTCCGTTCCTCCATCCAGCTCCCCTGTCTCAGCTCGCCGCCCTGTGTCTGTGTCCGTGTCTGTCTCTCTTCCCTCCAGCGTCCCTCTCTTCCTCCCTCCCCTTTAGACGCCTTTACATGCCTTTCTTCGCCGCGGACTCCCTCTGGTCAGCAAGAGAAGCGACGTTTCAACCTGTCACTGTCTCGCCGCGGCCAATACGTCTATTCAGGGGGAGAGAGAGAGAGAGAGAGAGAGAGAGAGAGAGAGAGGGGGGGGGAAAGCTTCTAACCTTACCTGTTTAGATTAAAAATGAAAGTTACCTATGAGTATTTACTTACATGGAAGCAAATAGAATTGTCAAGTGTATTAATTTTCCTTATACTTTAGATTATGTTTCTTCCTTATTATTGAATTATGAAGCATTTTCGAATTTGATTAAGTATTTTAAGTTTTTCAGGGGAGTGGAGTATAGTTGACATAGTTATTATTTAGTTTATTTATTTGTTATTCGAATTTCACGCATGCGCATTAAAAAGATTATGTGTAACAATTTCTTCTCATGAAAAAAATAATAAATAAGTAAATGGCAGTATTTTCTTCTCTTTAGGGTTCTGTAAGAGCTTTGTGTTTTCCGCCTTCGATGCTTTGTTAGTTGATTTCAAGGCGCGCATTGTCATCACGAAGTTTTGGCCGCGGGAGAAGCTTCGACAATTTTATTAATTTTCCTCCCCAACAAAAGAGTGTTTTTTTTTTTTTTTTTTTGCGTGCGGTCAAAATTAACTTCCTTTTTTTGACCTTTTTCCTCTGTTGTCTTCTTATTTAAGGTCATTGTTTCCTCGTCTTTGTTTATTTATTCATTTCTTCTTGTTCTTTTCTTCTTCTTCTTCTTCTTCTTTTTCTTCTTCTTCTTCTTCTATTTGATTTCGGAGCGTTTGTTTCTTAAGTTATAAAAAAAAAAAAACTAAAAATAAGGGAAAACGTTATATTTTGACAATTTTGGTGTGTGAAACATATTTTTCCGCAAAACTTTTGATCGTATGTTAGTGAAACTTGAGGATTTTATGATCAACCCTTTCACTGCAATATGCACCAAGTCACAACACTAGGATTACTGTACATGATCTTTACAGGCGCTACAGGAAAGAGAGAGGGGTGAAAAAGATGTCATTCAATATCTAGCCAGTATTATGTTTATGGAGAGTGAAGAGAAATGTTCCAGAGTGTCATGTGACTTAACCATTGGGACAGCAGTGAACGGGTTAAGATACAAACACCACCACACTAAATTTCATACTATTCCGAGAAAAATATCAATGTCTCTATAAGTAACTCGAGGTGCCGCCCCTTAACTTGTATGACGCGTGTGAGTACAGACTGTCGAAGCTTTCTCCTCATCAGAAGCAAAATACTCCAGGTAACATGTGGGTGATGTTTTCTCCTACTATGTGCAGGAGCTATTTTTTTTTTTTTTTTCGCGGAATGTTAAGATGTTCTTAATTCCTCAAGTTTATTATATGTAGAGCTGCTTTAAATAGTTGATCCTGTTATTGTGTTGTAATAATTCTTAGCTTTGCTCTACGACAACAATAACAACAATTACTGCTGCTGCTGCTGCTGCTGCTGCTGCTGCTGCTACTACTACTACTACTACTACTACTGCTACTTCTACTACTAGTACTGCTACTTCTACTACTACTACTTCTACTACTAAAACTACTACTATAACTACTACCACTACTACTTTTATTAGTACTAGTGTTATTACAACAACAACAACAACAACAACAACAACAACAACAACAACAACAACAACTACTACTACTACTACTACTACTACTACTACTACTACTACTACTATTGCTACTACTACTACTACTACTACTACTACTACTATCACCACCACTTCACCTCCCTGTCTCCCTCGCCACAGGTCTGCACAAAAACCACGTGGACGAGGAATACCACCAACACAAGATGACGGAGGACACTTCGCAGATATCCATCAACAAAGGTAAGAGGAAGGACCTGCACGGGCTGACTCTCGACCTGGACAGCGCCCGCAACCCCGCCCACCGCCCGGCACTCTCTGGGGCGGGCGTCAGGGTCTCAGCCACGGCCGGCCTCCTCCCACTCTGTCTCCTCCTCCGTGTCTCCGCTCATTGGTTCTGAAACATCCGCTCACCTTCTAGTTATAAGTGTACGGCATTATGGTCCTCTTCAGGTTACGCGCGTGTGTGTCTACGCGTTTCTATTACTGTAATGTTCTTATGTAAACAAAAGAATTGCTCTGTTTCTCCTTGCGGTTAATGTTGACGTCCTCTTGTCACGCACGCGTCCCCGGAGCATGAGAACCCTTGCACTTCTCTCCGTAACGCTACACTGAAACGAGTCTTGGAAGGCTTTGGCTGTCAAGAGGAGCGTCGTCCGATCTACAGTGGTATTCAAAAAGTGATTTTCATCGCGTTCAGACTGTGAAATGGAAAGTTTGCAGGGACAGACTGGCGGTGTTGTCGCCGCTTGTCGGAGGCGCGGCGAGGAGCGGCGACTCTCAGTGCGATGATCGTACTCGAAAAAAAAAATCTCTTTTCGAATACCACGAGTGCCCTTCAAGTGGGATTGTGTAGCTCGCTAGTGCCGTGAGGAAATTGCTTTGATTGTTTGTCGGTCACTCGCCTTGTCCCTGTATTCTGCTGTTAGTATGAAAACTATTCGACCTTCTCTTATCACTTATGAGACTTGTCCGTTTCACATGTTTATATCAGGAACATTAAGAACTATTACTGTAGACATTAACAAGATAAAGGAAACTTATGAAATATGTGATACAGCCAGAAACAACTGGCCAACTCTAACCCTCGCGTACCCACTCCCCCACAAGTGCCCGCCCAAAAAGGGCGTCGCCCTCGGATAGCCGCCCTCACCTGGGACAGGTAAACTGGAGGCAAGTCACTTTATCATGTGCTAAGTTATTAGTTCATCTCGAGGAGGATGCGTCAACCTCCAACGAACAATGAAACAACAGTCTGGCGTGAGCGTCTCGAGGTATGCCGAGTGAGGTGTCGACTCCCGCTTGACCGGGCCAAGGCCGGAGCCTGGCGCGGCCGCTAAGCCGCCGCTGCCGCCGCTGCTGCCGCCGCCACCGCTGCCAATAGCCGCCCAGCAGCAGGACGAGAGCTCATCACAGCTCACAAATGTTGGCTAATAGGCAGATAACACTTCAGATATTTTCCCTTATGAGTATGAAACACTTTTTAACCAGTATTTAAAAAAAAAGATGCATTACAAACTATATTTACTCGGAAAAGAAAAATGTAATTATGTCGCCATTGAACATCAAAGTCTTTACTGACACAGAAAAGTTTGGTTGCAAAGATGCGCAGTCCAGACAGACAATGCTGCTTCCCGGGGCAGGTGGTGCCCTGCCTCCGGTGCCCCGCCAGCCACCGTGCCCACAGCTGGTGGCGGCGGCCCGTCACCTCACGACATGTATATACTAATGACGGGATCTGATGGTGGAAGGAAGGGCATCTGTCCAGCCAGGAGTCTTGGCTGAGCCGGAACACGGCCTAGGTTAGGCAGCCGCGTCCCGCCCCGCCCTGCCCTGTGCAAAGGGGACATTACACATTAAACTGCAGCAAACACAATGTCAGCCGAGACCCGGCACCGCGCGCCTCAGAAAGTGCTGCTGGTGCCAGGCGACGGGGACTGACGGGACGGGACGGGCGGGCTGAGCCACGACCTTTCCACGACTTTGATAGAAAAGTCCCTGAACTAATTATGTAAAAACAGAGATGTATAAAGGCTATATATAGATGCATATATCAGGTGACAGTAAGCTTGTTTATCAGTTAAGACACTATTGTTTACGCTTGTCATTCTGTGTGTTTGTGTTTCTCCTTCTGCTTCTCCTCCTCCTCCTCCTCCTCCTCCTCCTCCTCTTCCTCCTCCTCCTCCTCCTCTCTTCCTATGTATATTGAAGGCTCGCCACCACAGAGCGTCAGGGTCTCATCGGCGACCACATCAGCTGTGGAATGTTGTTAGTTAGTCTTCTGATGGCGGCGACGATGATTGTAAATACTGAGTCAAGGTATTCAGACCAAGAGTTTAAGTTTACTAACGTTTTATGTAAAAATGTATAGTAAAGAAAAAAAGGAATAATGGCCATGCTCTTCATTTTCCTTCGTTAACATGTAAGGGGCAACAATCGATAGCGAAACCTGCTGAGAAAATGCACGAAACTACCACTTACAAATACCACTAAATATTTAAAGAAAAAACTACAGCTTAAAAGAAACTAAATGCTATCAAACACTATATGAGAAGATGATAGCATAGATGTCCTGTGAGCTTCAGTGTGACGTCCACTCCCCTCCCTCCCTTCCCCCCCTCCCCTTGTCCCGCAGCGCTCATGGCAGGTAAGTGACACACGGCCGATCTTCACCGTGTTCTTTTAGTCCAGTGGCTTGATGAGGAGCATTCAGTGTTGCAGAAGCAGGTGATGTTTACACGCCTGAAGGAATTTATTGATTAAATGTTTGATTTTAAGGATCGAGGCAGGACGCAACAACAACCCGATCATTTGACCCTACCATGAAAGGAAAGGTAAAACTTGTGAGTTCCTTTGTTTTGTATATAACGTTCTAACTTATTACGAAACTACAACAATCTGCATCAGCCATTAACAGTTCTCTGCTGGTTGTGATCCACCTCCTAATCACTTTTAGGAAGGAGATAGGAAAAAATTGGTTCTCAAATAGAGTGGTAGATGAGTGGAACGGACTCAGTAATCAGGTTGTTAGTGCTAGGACACTAGAGAGCTTTAAGAGAAGATTAGACAGGTTTATGGATGGGGATAATAGATGGAAATGGGTCGGTATATTTCATACAGGAACTGCCACGTCTAAGCCTGGTCGCTTGCGGCAGCTTCTCTTATTTCTTATGTTCTTGTGTTCCATATCAATCACGTAATTTTTTTTTTTTTTTTGCACGCATTTCAGTTCCTTTCTTCACTTCCTGTTTTTGCAGTTTTATTTTACTTTGCATCTTATTTACCGTTATCCGGTATTGATCCGCTCATAAGCCACAAGTCTTGCTCATTTTCTGCTATTCTTTAGAATGTCTTTAATTTCAGTTTGTTCCGCAGAACACTTAATGAGCCAGACACAAGCTTCACAACCTGCTTACACACGGAGCACCTGTCTTTCATTTGCTCGTGTCGCGGACTCGATTCCCGACACGGGGACTTTCTCCCGAGGCGCAGATTTATTTGAACATGCAATCAATTGCTCACTCCTTCAGGGTACTGCCTCTGCTCCGATTGTTCCCTAGTGTGAGGATGTACATGTGGGAAAATACTTTCTGATTCTTTTTCTGCATATTGTCACATTGCTCGTCCCTTGCAAGTACTACGTGAAACCAACACTACACCGATATATATATATATATATATATATATATATATATATATATATATATATATATATATATATATATATATATATATATATATATATAAGTGACATGCAGAGGTAGGCGTAATATGTATAGGGGCAGCAGTCCCAACAGATGAGAGCGTGTTACTCCTATAGCTATAAGAAATAGCGCCTTCACCAGCCTTTACGGAGTATAAATTTCAAATTTTTGTCTTTACATTTTATATTATTATTATTATTATTATTATTATTATTATTATTATTATTATTATTATTATTATTATAATTACTACTACTACTACTACTACTACTACCACCGTTGTTCATCCAATCTTGTATCTAATATATCTGGCTTGAACAATAAGAATGAGGCAGCTTACCCATGAGCGTGACCTGAGCCAGAGGACACTGCAACCTCAGCCCCGCAGCTCCTCCCTGCCCTCAGCACCGCTGCATGCACCACCTCCTCGACGTGTTGTCTGTGTCATCTTAAAAAAAAAAATTTGAGATAAAGTACAAACTTAGCGAATTACTGAAATCATACTGGTTGCTCTGAGAAAGTTATGGCAACACGAGCTGCTCTGCTCCCCGCTGTGACAACTCTGGCAATTCTATGCTGTATTCTGTGAAGTTTCTGTATTATTAATATTGCATGTATTATTATTATTATTATTATTATTATTATTATTATTATTATTAGTAGTAGTAGTAGTAGTAGTAGTAGTAGCAGTAGTACTATTTATTTATTTACCTATTTCTTCTCTCTTTTTTTTTTTTTTTTTTTTTACGAACTATTATGCACTACCTTTGATGAGCATTGTATATTGATATGACTCATACATATGCTGTTTATGATTTGCACAAACTTGTGCTGCTTGGTGTGTGTGATGGTTTGGATGAAGTAGGAGGCTTTGATGGAAGAAGTAGAGCAAGCTACATCTAGACCAGCAACTTGACTCTGTTAATTCAATAATGAAAAGGATGCTAATTATAGATCAGCAGTTGTTGGCATCTATCTCATCGCAGAGGAACACAATGTAACTTGAAGATAAAAAAAGAAAAAAAAACGCTTGATTCATTAGACATCGCATTCTTTTTACGTGGCAAATAAACCTTTTCATATCGACATCAGGATATGAGGGACCACTTTGAGCTCAATAGGTGTTTTAGGGCAATTATACATATAAAGCAAAACAGAAAAAAAAAAAATGAGAGAGAGAGAGAGAGAGAGAGAGAGAGAGAGAGAGAGAGAGAGAGAGAGAGAGAGAAAGGAAAAGAAACTATAATACAGGAAATGGCCTGGCCATCACACTCATCTAAGCTTAGGGAAACTGCAGCTTCGGAGACAAAGGCAATAACTCCTCTATTCTGCCTCCCTCGCGGCTCTCCGTTAGTCTTGACACTTATGATAACTCAGTCAATTACGAAGCTTTCAAAAAAAGCAGCAACACAAACGTATACTTGCTACTCCTCAAGTTTACTGCCTCAGCTCACCTCGAGGCAGGAGTGCGTGACGCAATTTCCCGTTTTCTAGGTAAACAAGGAAAACCACCCCAATAAACATCAAAAGCCACAAACTACATAGTACATATATCAAAGCGTTCCTTAAAAAGTTCCTCAAAAGTTTTACATAAGTGATCTATCAACGTCTGAGAATTCACTGTAAGCTATACAAGTGTAAACATGGTTATTTGCTATATCAATTGCTAATATACGCTATGCTTCAGTTTTTGCCATGGACTATGAAAATTTTAGCCTTCATTGCTGACCAGTCTTCAAGTGTGAAGTCAGTGTTCAGTACGATAATTGACAGTGAAGTACAACCTACATGGATTTGCGCAGTACACCATAGGAGAAATAATTTCATAGGCACATTTTGAGGTGTGCTAATACGAGGCTCTTTGCGGCTTCCTTGATTTATACAGAAAACGGGAAGTTACACACGTTCCTGCGTCACGCTCTTCAACTCCAGGCTCCCATTGAGCAGTCAGTATCCTTGGGAAGCGCAACATATTTGTGTGATTGTTCTAATATTTTCGCTTTTTAAGTGTTT
>NC_087185.1:13509163-13524163 GCF_035594125.1 Scylla paramamosain
GAACTGATTGATTGATTTAAATTAATGCACCGCAACACCGCGGTCATATGGCGCCGCTGCAAAATGTTAAAAGCTACTAAAATTGTCATTTAAAATATTCATATTAAAAGCAAAATTGTGGTCTGCTAAAAAAAAAAGAAAAGAAAAGAAGAAAAAACATTAAAGATCACTAAAACGCAAACATATAAATGGAAATTGGATTAATCAGCTACAAATTAAGAGAGTTGGTGTTTGAATGTGTTAATTTCAAGTGAGGGGAGTTAGAGCAGAAAGTCTTGTCATTAAACTGCAGACTAAACTTTGTACTTAATAAGAAGCTTTATTGAAATATCAGTGATTAAAACAGATATGAAAGTTAATACTGTAAAGTTTTCAGGACGGTTTTATTGTATTTTCTATACTTTATTTATTACTTTATTACTCCTAAGCTCCTGGAGTGTAGAAGGCTGGTCCACGAAGTTATCACTTTTCGCCAGGAGCCGACGTGGCTAAGAGAGTGGATGGCGTGTGAGTGTGAGAGTGTGGTGCTTTATCTGACCCACACCTTTTGGGATTACCGATCTTTTTTGTTATGTAAGAGAGACACTAGTCAAGGGCAACAAAAACTTAGTGGAAAAAAATGGCCCACTAGAATGCCAGTCCCAAAAGCAGGTCAAAAAATATTATCTAAATTTAGGGGATAAGTGTATTGAAACCTGCCTCTTGAAAGAGTTAAATAGTTGAAGTCATAGGAAGGTGGAAATACAGAAACAGGCAAGGAGTTCCAGAATTTATCAGAAAAAAGTGATGAATAATTGAGGATACTGATTAACTCTTGCATTAGAGAGGTGGACAGAATAAGGGTAAGAGAAAGTAAAAACTCTAGTGCAGCGAGGCCGCGGGAGGAGGGAAGGGATGCAGTTAGCAAGATTTGAAGAGCAGTTAGCGTGAAAAATAGCGGTAGAAGACAGCAAGAGATGCAGCATTGCGGCGATGAGAGGGAAGCTGAAGACAGACAATTATAGGAGAGGAGTTGATAAGACGAAATGCTTTTAATTCCACCCTGATAGATAGAGAGGCTTTTATTCCACTTGAGTCATTTACAGAGCCTCGTGAAATGCAACCATGGATGACAACACAACACGACTCATATCGAACACTTGCGTTAACTCCATTGGCTATATCTACACCGAGCCTTTGTGTTCGTCCTGGCAACACTAGCCGCTAGGTAGTGCTGGGCGGTGATCGTGGTGCAATACAATCTAAACAACACTATACATGACAGAAGCAGCACACGGATAGAAAATAAAGGCTAGTGTAGGAGTGCAGCAAGCCTTCCGCGATGCCAGCACCGTAACAACAATACAGGAAATGAGGTGCTGGAAGGATTGAAGCGCTATAGAAAACGAGACGCTGTTGGGACGGAGAGACAAGAGAAAACGGAGAGATAGAACTTGGATTATCTAACATTTCTTCTACTCAAAATCGGTAAGGAAGAGTCGCCCCTTTTTTGATAATTTGTACCTACAGATTCTCCACGAAATGGGTTGTTTAAGCGTTCTGGTTTTGGCGTGGCAGGCTCATGACCAGTTTTCGAGATTTTCAGCGAGTATTGGCACCATCCCCCCTCCATCTTGGCGTGTCTGCTGTTCTTGGTGTGGGAAAACAGTTGATATATATATTTTTTTGAAAATATTTTACGTATTTTTGTGCGTGAAGTGACAGTTAAAAATTTGATGTCTGGTTGATGTTTGGTGTTTTTCGTTTTCTCTTCACGCAGATGACAGCTTTCCGTGTCCTTGTCATCGTTGTCGTTGTTGTTGTTGTTATTATTATTGTTGTGACTAGAATATACGTACTGTGAGGCAGAGAGAGAGAGAGAGAGAGAGAGAGAGAGAGAGAGAGAGAGAGAGAGAGAGAGAGAGAGAGAGAGGCATAAGGTAAAATGGAAAAGGACTATAGCGCGAATGAGGCTGAAAAGAAATCACATTATCGACAATTGAAATGAAGCTTATGAGACGGCCAAAGTTGATGGCAGAACACCCACACCCTCGCCCACACACACACACACACACACACACACACACACACACACACACACACACACACACACACACACACACACACACACACACACACACACACACACACACACACACACACACACACACACACACACACACACACACCCCGTACCCACGATATAACCTTCACACCTCCACCCACCCTGCCACACACGCTCACACACGGCAACCTCCTCCCAGCCATCCTGTCTCCACAAGCTTGAATCCTCGACAGACTTGCAGGAGACAAAAGGGTAAATGTAAATAGCCTCATGAACGAGGAATCACATGCTATCCGCGTGAAACCTTGAGGGAAAGACTTGTTCCGTGGCACCTGAAGGAAAAGCAAGAAGAAAAAGAAAAGTACAAGGAGGAGAAGAGGGAGGAGGGGGTTAGTGGGAGGAGGAGGAGCTAAAAGAAAGGTGGTGAAGGGAACGGGAAGAGGGAGGCCGGGGTGTGGCTTCCAGTAAAACGATCATTGTGTTTCCAATTCAATTTCCGAGTATCGCCGTGCCCGGTGCGAGCGCTCCCCACTGGCCCATCCATCCGGCCGGCCTCCGCTCCGCCCTTTCGGGTCGCCCTCCCTCCGACGCGACACTCACTCCTAAACAAGTCTTACAACTACTCAGTAACGCCGTTTCATCCTTTCCAGCGACGGGGAAGTGCCATAGATCGAGCCCCGCCAACCATATCCGACGTAGGAGCTATGCATCTAAACGAGCGCCTCTAGCTATTGAAAAGAAATGGTCGGTGGTCGGCATTCCATTGCTTTTCTTAAAACAAGCAGCAGTGACCGGTGTTGAGTCCGGCTGCTGGACTGGCCCCTCGAGACGACTTGCTCCCACGATTTATCGGCCAGATACAATACGACACCTCGCACACCACACCCAACCAATTTATAGAAAGTGCGTGTGTGGTGAGGAAGACCAAGAATTAGTGTACGTCTGCCACGTGTGTGTGTGTGTGTGTGTGTGTGTGAAAGAGAGAGAGAGAGAGAGAGAGAGAGAGAGAGAGAGAGAGAGAGAGAGAGAGAGAGAGAGAGAGAGAGAGAGAGAGAGAGAGAGAGAGAGAGAGATACCCATTTGGGAGGTGGTTCAGCTCGGGCGACATGTAGGTGAGTGTGTGAGAGAGAGAGGGAGAGGTTGAAGAGCCTTGAGGGGGAAGAATCCGGAAGAAGGCAGTGACGGAGTGAGAACCGGTGAGGAAAAGGAAATAATTGTACTCCGTCTTTCTCAGTTTACTTTTGAATACATTACACACACACACACACACACACACACACACACACACACACACACACACACACACACACACACACACACACACACACACACACACACACACACACACACACACACACACACACACACACACACACACACACACTCTGATATGAATAAAGTGGCAAGGTTTTCTCAGTGAAACAAATCGTTCTCAAGATTTTCTTCATTTCTTTTACAGTACAGTTTAGATTATACTTAACTGTAAATGTTTACATTAACTGCACATACGTAGCGAATGATATTACGAAATAGGAACATTTTCTGGTTATTACGTTTCTTGTTTATGAAATAAGATTCGTTTCTCACCAAATGTTAATATTTTAGTTTGTTAATATTTCGTAGGAATGCTCTTATGATTCAGGCGAAATTTAAGAAAAATTCTTGTTACCTTTTTTGTTTCTTGTTCGTGAAGTTGCAAATTGTCCCCAATAAACTTTAATATTTCACTCGTTAATATTACTTCCCATAGTAGTACGCTCTAAAGATCTGCCGTGCCGAAAGGTTAAAGGACCCTCACCACCCACGTACACTTGAGTCGGTCTAAACTATGGCTGCGTCGGCAGGAAGACTTGTCTGCTGACTCCCCCCCTCCCCCAACCCACCACCATTCCTTGCATTGAGGGGCAGCAACGTCTGACAAGTAAAAAGACTACAGCCTGAGCGGGGGTTCGAACGTACAACCACAGAGTAACTGCCGCGTGCGCTTACACTAGACCAGATAAATTAGAAATTTTGTTCGTGAAATGTGATCTTTCTTTTATTAAATGTTTAGTAAGTTAGTAATTTATGCACAATATTATTCCTTAAATAGAAAGTTATAATGCTCTAATATGACGGTGAAATTTAGCTTTACTTGGAGGCCCTGCGGCGGCTGAGGTGTACGTGTGCCTGCACCAGACCACAGGTGAACCGGATCTCGCTTTACCTTGACCCGCCCATGGAAAAATTGACATCATATTAGGGAAACATGGCTCTTCTCCCCTCCGAGGACTGTGCGCTGTGCTCGACATGTCACCGCCTCCCGCTGCAGTGAGTTCAGGCCCTCAGGTGCGCGCTGACTAATAAGCGGAAGTCCTGTAATTGGTGAACGAGGTCAAAGAGGCGACCCAAAAAGAGGGATGAAAACTCCCCTTCGTGTTCTTTTTGAAGGCGGGACGCACCCCAAGTGCTTCTGTGGCGGCGCTCAGGTGGCGGTCGTGCTGGTGAAGATGGTGGTGGTGAAGGTAGTGGAGGTGGTGGTGGTGAAGGTAGGGGTGGTGGTGGCGGTGGTAGTGAAGATGGTAGTGGTGGTGGTGGTCTTGATGACGATAGTGGTAATGGTGAAAGTAGTGGTGGTGATGAAGGTGGTGGTGATGGTGGCGGTTGTAGTGGTGATGGTGGTGGCGATGATGAAGGTAGTGGTGGTGGCGGCGGGTTCTTTGTGTGTTATTTTTTTCGGTGACTTTTTTCTTTTTGCTTAAGAGTTGAGTGATATTGCGATAACACTCTAATTTGAACTGAGAGTGCCTTCTCTTTATTTGTATTTGATTATATTGTTGATATAACACAATCAAATCAAATCTGACCGAATGTGTGTGTGTGTGTGTGTGTGTGTGTGTGTGTGTGTGTGTGTGTGTGTGTGTGTGTGTGTGTGTATGTACTTTGATCATATAAATTCTTCGTTTCTTCCTTCGATTTCAACCCAACTAAGTACATACCACCTGAAATAACAAAAATAAACAAGACCTCATAGTAACAAACAAATCACTCAATCCGTCAATCAATCAATCAGTCAATCAGTCAATCACATTTGCTCGCCACAGGAACCTTACAAGCACGAGACAAACATCGTAATATCCTCTGACTACCGATCAAACCACGAGTCAGGAGTATAAATAACCTCTCACACACACACACACACACACACACACACACACACACACACACACACACGAAAGCAGCACTCAGAAAAGAAAAAGCAACACTCAGGCGCGAAAACTCGTGGACAACTTCCCACCAGAATGTAAAAGAAAAGGTTTGTCGCGCGCGTATCTGTTGGAAGGTGAGTGTAGGTGTTTTTATCTGCGGTTCGAGCTGTCCCCGCGCGGTACCTCCTGTTGGCTGGCCGGCAGTGTTATTTTTCCCAGGAGAGACAAGATGGTCGAGGTATAGAGGAGGGCGTTGCGGTATGCCCCAGCTGCGTCATGAAAAGCACAAAGCAAAAAAGTGCTAATAGGGAAGGAGAGAATCATGTGTTGTATCTCTATTTCTTTGAGGGTTTTTAAATTAGACGCGCTCGGAAAGAGGATGATAACGATAGAGGTGCTGATAATAATAATAATAATAATAATAATAATAATAATAATAATAATAATAATAATAATAGAAATAATAATAATAACGATAATTGATGATGATGATGACAACAATAGTACAGTAGTAATAGTAGTAGTGGTGGTAGTGGTAGTAATATTAGTAGTAATAGAAGTAATAGTAGTAGTAGTAATAATAGTAGTGGTGGCAGTGATGGTAATAGTAGTAGTAGTAGTAGTAGTAATAATAATAATAATAATGATAATAATAATAATAATAATAATAATAATAATAATAATAATAATAATAATAATAATAATAACAATAAAAAAACAGCAACAATAAATATAGTAAGCACAATGATGATGAAAATGGTGACAGATATTAACGTTGCAATATATTTGTAATGAATATTTATTTGGCATTTGTTGTTGTATTATTCACTGTGTTTGTGTATGAGTATTTGTGTGTGTGTGTGTGTGTGAGAGAGAGAGAGAGAGAGAGAGAGAGAGAGAGAGAGAGAGAGAGAGAGAGAGAGAGAGAGAGAGAGACTATGTGACTGACAGGTAGACAGACAGATAGACGGACGAAAATATAAAAGAGAGAGAAAAAAAATGACAAACAAGCCTGAACGTCGTTTATTGAATTTCTTATATATTTTTTCAACTTTACACGACCTGGAATTAAGTTTGTTTCGTATTGTCAACGTTTGTCCGAGCAGACTATTGCCTTCACACCCGCCAACCTGTTTTCGTGTCCAGGGAGAGAGAGAGAGAGAGAGAGAGAGAGAGAGAGAGAGAGAGAGAGAGAGAGAGAGAGAGAGAGAGAGAGAGAGAGAGAGAGAGAGAGAGGTGAAAATTTTTAGAGTAACATGAAAAAGATTATACTTTATCATTATTCCACGAGATTCCTTATCAATATGACGCGCAAACAATAGTTGATTGTGATAAAAGATAAAAGAAATATATTTTTATGCTCATACATACGTGCACGATTCCATATTTGGTATCTTTTATTTATTTGACATTGCTTTTATGTGGTGTGTGTGTTTGGAGAGAGAGAGAGAGAGAGAGAGAGAGAGAGAGAGAGAGAGAGAGAGAGAGAGAGAGAGAGAGAGAGAGAGAGAGAGAGTGTGTGTGTGGCAAGTCTAGGTAACACACACGACTCACTCTTGACTTATTCACTTCCAGCAGCTGAGAATTCATGAGTTTGGATCTCTCTCTCTTCTCTCTCTCTCTCTCTCTCTCTCTCTCTCTCTCTCTCTCTCTCTCTCTCTCTCTCTCTCTCTCTCTCATTCCCCTGACTGACTGCAGCTGAGGGAAGGAGAAACGCAGGTGGAGAAGCGTGAGTGATTGTACGAGAAGCAACCATGTGCTATACGGTGCTGTTTTGTGGAGTCCTGTAAAGATGTGTGTTGTACTCTCTTCGTCTCTCTTCGTCTCTCTCTCTCTCTCTCTCTCTCTCTCTCTCTCTCTCTCTCTCTCTCTCTCTCTCTCTCTCTCTCTCTCTCTCTCTCTCGTTTATGTATTCCTATATCACTTTACGTTATTTTGTAAAGATTGTATGGTATGGTAATGATTGATTTTCTGCCTTGTTTTCTATTTTTGTCTTCATTTTCTTTCGCTAATTAGCTTTATTTTTTTTTCATTCTATTTTAATGTTAGTTTTTTCGTTAATGCGTTAAAGATTTAGCGAGTTTCGATTTTTTTAAAGAGAGTCCTGAATGTTGGCTTAGTATTTGGCAATATGGTGGATAGATGCATGAAGAAAAAAATAGATAACTAAAAATGAAGGCTACGTAGTTTCAGTGATGCAAATTAACGGAAGCATTCATTCATTCATTCATTCATTCATTCATTCATCTCTCCATCCTACATTAGTAAATAAAAACTTACATTCCTACACGTGTATTCTTTCATTCATTCATTCATTCATTCATTCATTTATATAACTCTCCATCCTACATACGTAAATACAAACATACATTCTTACACGTATACTCATTCATTCGTTCAGTCACTCATTCATCCATCCATCTCTTCATTGTAGGTGGGTAAAATTACACCTATGTTCCTACACACAAATTTATTCATTCATTCATTTATCCAACTCTCCACCCTACTTACTTAAATACAATCATACATTCATACACGTATACTTAATCATCCAGTTAATTATCCATCTCCTCGTGCTATACATACACACAATCTCATTTATTCATCTCTTCTTTGTACATGCATACATTAACATACAAACAAACATACATAAACATACACGTATACCTACAAACAGAACAGAAAACGTATACATAGACACACACACACACACACACACACACACACACACACACACACACACACACACACACACACACACACACACACACACACACACACACACACACACACACACACACACACACACACACACACACACACACACACACACACACACACAGACGGTTAGAGAAAATACAAGTAGATAGACAAGTAATACTTTTGTTTATTTGTTTGTCTGTTTCACTTTTTTTCTCTTTTACAATTCAAAACTTATTCGTATAAATCTGAGGTCTTTCTTCTATACTATTTATTTCAATTATTTGCTTATTTGTTTATCTATTTATTTATCTTTGTCTCTGTCACTCCCTTCTGTTCAATCCACTTTTTGAATGAGTCTTATCTCTTCTAAAGCACCATTTATTTGTTTAAGAGAGAGAGAGAGAGAGAGAGAGAGAGAGAGAGAGAGAGAGAGAGAGAGAGAGAGAGAGAGAGAGAGAGAGAGAGAGAGAGAGAGAGATGCTGAGGAATATGTGCTTTAAAGGTGATAATATGAAAGAAAGAAAGATAAAATAAAAGCAGAGAGGGATTGTGCGAACAAGGGATCACGAGAATGGAGGAGGGGAAGGACGAGGGAGAGAAAAAGAATGCAGTGTGTGTGTGTGTGTGTGTGTGTGTGTGTGTGTTTGAGAGAGAGAGAGAGAGAGAGAGAGAGAGAGAGAGAGAGAGAGAGAGAGAGAGAGAGAGAGAGAGAGAGAGAGAGAGAGAGAGAGAGAGAGGTAAAGTTGGTGTGACAATGAAACTAACAATAAGCAGAAATGCGAGCACAAACAAATAAAAGGAAATTAATGAAGTTTGCAGTTGATTGTTATGAAGACTCTCTCTCTCTCTCTCTCTCTCTCTCTCTCTCTCTCTCTCTCTCTCTCTCTCTCTCTCTCTCTCTCTCTCTCTCTAAAATGCACACAACAACAACAAAAACCAACAACAACATCGACAACAAGAACAAATGACAATATCAACTGAAAGATACAAAACACTGCATAAATTTACCTCTTACAATACGTAAAAAGGGAGAAAATTGAAACTTTTGACGTAATTTCTATTGTTTTCTGTTTAATCTTCAGGGAGAATTTTGAAGAGTGGTGAAAAATGTATATATCACAAAAGCACTCTCTCTCTCTCTCTCTCTCTCTCTCTCTCTCTCTCTCTCTCTCTCTCTCTCTCTCTCTCTCTCTCTCTCTCTCTCTCTCTCTCTCTCTCTCTCTCTCTCGATGAAAAAAAAAACGAAAAATTAGAAAAATGATATGGAAAAAAAAAAAAAAATATATATATATATATATATATATATATATATATATATATATATATATATATATATATATATATATATATATATATATATATATATATTATATTTTTTTATATATATGTAGGAGGAACACCGGCTAAGGGCAACAAAAATAAAACAAAATAAATAAAACACACACACACACACACACACACACACACACACACACACACACACACACACACACACACACACACACACACACACACACACACACACACACACACAAACACTGAGACGCTGGTCCCCGAATAGGGTCCGAAGCGGTAGTAAAAAATTGAAGGATAAGTGTCTTGAAACCTCCATCTTGAAGGAAATTCAAGTCATAGGAAGATGGAAATACGGAAACAGGCAGGGAGTTCCAGAGTTTACCAGAGAAAGGGATGAATGATTGAGGATACAGGTTAACTCTTGCATTAGAGAGGTGGACAGAATAGGGGTGAGAGACAGAAGAATGTTGTGCAGCGTGGCCGAGTGAGAAGGGGAGGCATGCAGTTAGCAAGATCAGAAGAGCAGTTAGCATGAAAAATAGCGATAGAAGATAGCTAGAGTTGCAACATTGCGGCGATGAGAAAGAGGATGAAGACAGTCAGTTAGAGGAGTGGAGTTGATGAGACGAAAAGCTTTTGGTCCCATCCTGTCTAGAAGAGCGGTATGAGTGGAACCCCCACAGACATGTGAAGCATTCTCCATGGACGGATAAGGCCCCTGTAGAGTTAGCTGGGTTAGTGAGAAAAAGTGGCGGATACGTCTCAGAACACCTAACTTCGTAGAAGCTGTTTTAGGGAGAGATTAGATGTGAAGTTTCCAGTTTAGATTATAAGAAAAGGACAGACCGAGGATGTTCAGTGTAGAAGAGGGGCATAGTTGAGTGTCATTGAAGAAGAGGGGATAGTCGTCTGGAAGGTTGTGCTGTGTTGATAGATGGAGGAATTGAGTTTTTGAGGCATTGAACAACACCAAGTTTGCTCCGTCCCACTCAGAAATTTTAGAGAGATCAGAAGACAGGCGTTCTGTGAATTCCCTGCGTGAACTGTTTACTTCCTGAAGGGTTGGACGTCCATGAAAAGACGTGGAAAAGTGCAGGATGGTATCATCAGCGTAGGAGTGGAAAAGAAGATATAAAAAGAAGTAGATGTAAAAAAAAAAAAAAAACATAGAAGACAATGAACGATGAGAGAGAATGATTAAGACTGAATAGGTAAAAGAGAAAACGGGGAGGAGGAGATGGAAGAGGAGGAGGAGGAGGAGGAGGAGGAGGAGGAGGAGGAGGAGGAGGAGGAGGAGGAGGAGGAGGTATTGCCACTGTGCAGTACTTGTATAGCAATATGCTTTAAGATGAAATAGAATAATGAAGAAATGAATGATTAAATAAAGCTAACTGAAAAAAATAATAATACTTACCCCAAGAATAAGAGAAGATGGGAGGTGAGAGATAACAGAAAACGTAAGGAGAAAGCAATTTATACTACTTGAATGACGAAATAAATAAATAAAAGCAAGATGAAATAAAAAAAAATGAATAAAAGAAAACGAAAGGGCGATATAACAGAAAACGGAAGGAGGGATGCGAGTGTGCAGTATTTGAATGACGAAACAAACAACATAACAACAGAAAACGGAAGGAGGAGAAGGTGAGGATGTGAGTAGGCAATATTCCAATGACAAAACAAGTAAATCAGAGCAAAAAAAAAAATAAATAAAAAAAATAAATAAATAAAAAAATAAATAAATAAAAGAAAACGGGAAAAGAACAGAAAACGGAAAGAGAGTGCACTATTTGTATGGCATTTCGCGTCCGTCACCCGTGCAAAGTATAAAGAAACACACACCTAGCTAAGACAAATGGAGGCGATGGTGTTATTCCTTGTGGACGTGGAAGAGGGATGGAGGGAAACATGGAGGGAGGGAGGAAAAGATGGAGGGATGGTCCTAGGGGGGCGTGCGACCATCCATCATTTTCCTTACACCCGTAACTAGACTGTCATGGCGTCTTGTTTTCCTCTTCACCGTCGCCATAACTGAGGCTTTTGTATTATTATTATTGTTATTATTTGCGGTTTCTTTTGTTTGTATTTGTTTTTTTTTATTTTATTTTCGTGTCTTGTTTTCTTTCCGTCACCACTGCGACTACGTTTTTTTTTCCATTTTTTGTTTTCCTTTTGTTTTTTTCTTTTTCTTTTGTTCCAACGTTTTATTTTTGCTTTCCGCTACCGCTACGATAAAACTTTTCTATATTTTTTGCTTTCTTTTCATCACCGGTACAGCTGTTTTTTTTTATTTGTCATATTTTTTCCTTTTATTTTACTACCTTTTTTTTCTTTCCATCATCACCACGAATTTTTTTTTCGTTTTTTTTTATTTTCCTTGTGTTTTAGCATCATTTTTTTATTTTCCACAAACATTATGATTTTTTTCCTTTTTCGTTTATATTTTATTTATTTCCTTTTTTTTCTATTTTTTTTTCCCTTTTCACAGCCAATAAATTTAGGCGCTTCTTTTCCCTTTCATTTTTGTCTGTTATACTCTTTTGTTACAATGTCTTGATTTTTTCCTTCAACTTTTTTTTTATTTCCCTTTTTTTCGAGTTGGTGCGCACTTGTTTTATTTCCTCTCCTTTTTTACTTTTCTTTTTATTTCCTGGTGGTGTAGTGAAAAAAAATCACTTTTTACTTCGTATTTTTATATTTACGACTGGTTGTTGATTCTACTCGCTTGTTTATAAGGAAAAAATAAGTGTTTGTTACGTTAGAGTAGTTTGTGTGTGTGTGTGTGTGTGTGTGTGTGTGTGTGTGTGTGTGTGTGTGTGTGTGCTTATGTTGTTGTTGCTCTTCTTGTTACTCAGAATACACAAGTACATACAATAAAAACTACTGTTCTTGGTGTTACTGCAGTTTTTGTTGCTGTTGTTGCTGTTGTTACTCAGAATACAAAAAGTACGATAAATGTTACTGTTCTTAGTATTATTGTTGTTGTCTTCATTATCGTCATCTCCACCACCACCACCACCACCACCACCACCAGTTCCAATAATTCCACTGCAAAACAAAAGCCTCCCTCAATCTTCATTTCTCTATCACTTGCCATCATCTATTCCAGGCCTTCCCAGTACAGCATCTTTATACATACTCCTCTATTGTCTTCCGTGCCTTCTTTAGCAACCCTTAGTGTACCATTTTTTTTTATTTTTCTGTTACTCTTCAAACATTTCTTTCAGTTATTTCAAGTAATCGCACAAAGGTCTGTGCTCTGAAACGTTTTGCTCTCTCATGACGACTATTTTCAAAGGCCACATAGATGAATAGCCTGGTTTTCAAGAATATTTCTCCTGTTGATAATGTAGAAATCTTGTTAGTCTGTCACTAGAACTACAAGAACACTCTTAGAAACCCCCGCAAAGGTTTGAATTCCGAAACGCTTTGCTCTCTCACCACATCTGTTTTCAAAGGCCACAGAGATGAACAGCCAGGTTCTCAAGAGTGTTTCTCCTTGTTGATCTGTCAATAGAGCTGCAAGAACACCCTTACAAATCCGCGGAAAGGTCTGAATTTTGAAACGCCTTGCTCTTAGTAATGTAGAAATCTTGTTAATCTGTCACTAGACCCCATAAAACAACTGAAAAACCCGTGTCACTTCAACTATGGCAAAGGCGTTTCAGAATATCGTCCAAAGCGTATTTAACTGTGTCTCGTAGTGTAACAAGTGAGTTTTGCCATCATTGTTACCTCGCTTCTTTCAATACACCAGCCTTCTCCTACTCATAGTTAATAAAAAGCACTTGTAGTTGAGCAGATATTCTTGCTATAGACTCACTACTCTCCTGCATCTTTTTCTATGTAGTCCTGTGTAATCTATCGCGGACTTCGCTTGTGTGACACCCTAATTTTTTTGTATCGGTGGAATGTGCAATGATAAGGGGAGGTGTGTGAAGAGGGATAGAGGGATAAAATAGAAAGAGAATGGAGGAAAGGAAGAGGGGACTGGGAAAGGGTAGGAAGAAAGGTAAGAAGGATATAGGATGGAGAAGAAAGAAGAGGAGGGAGAAAGGAGGAGGAGAAGGAGGAAAATATGTGACAAGAGGGAGGAGAGAGAGAGAGAGAGAGAGAGAGAGAGAGAGAGAGAGAGAGAGAGAGAGAGAGAGAGAGAGAGAGAGAGAGAGAGAGAGAGAGAGAGAGAGATGGAAGGGAAGGAAATGTAGAAGCAAGGGAATGTAGAAGGGAAAAGAGAGGGAAGAAGAGGGAGGAGGAACAGAAAAACTTAAGGACCTTAGGGGTATATAGAACAAAGAAGGAATGAAGAGAGAGAGAGAGAGAGAGAGAGAGAGAGAGAGAGAGAGAGAGAGAGAGAGAGAGAGAGAGAGAGAGAGAGAGAGAGAGAGAGAGAGAGAGAGAAGTGGTTAGAGTGATATGAGTGACAGAGAAAGAATAGGGAAGGAGAGAAATTGATAAAGGAAGCACACAGAAGATAAGGGGAGTTAATTTACCCTCACCTGTTTATCAAGGACGTCTTTTCAGCTGAGGTTCTACTGATTACAACTTTTCTCTGTTTATTTTTGCTGTGAAACCCCAACAATCAGTATTCTCACTCATAATCGTGGTAAAAAAAAAAAAGGCATTCTTTTCTCTTACCTGTTTTTGCTTTTATTTTTCAACGTTCGTAGGTTTCACAGGGAGAGAATGAACCTGTGTGTTGTGAGAGGCAAGGTAAGTATAGTGAAGGTAATGGTGATGACGGTGGTGATGATATGGTTAGGGAGCAGGAGAGAGGGAACGAGAAAAGGAAAGGACGAGAGGCAGGCATTGCAGAAGTGAGGGGAAGCAGAGGAGTTAAAAGAAGGATCAGGGGAGAAATAAAAAGGAATGAGAGGAAAGGAAGAGGAGAGGAGAGCAGAGGAAAAGGAGAGATAAGGGAGCAAAAGAGAGGAATTAAGGTAAAGACAGGAGGGAATAAGAAGTGGATGAACAGGGAAAGGGAGAGAGAAAAAGGAATACTAGATAGAATACAAAGAAACTCGTGTTTTCTAAAAAAAAAAAAAAAAGGAAAGTAAGATGTAAAGAAGATAATTAAAAAGAACAGTTTTTCCTCTTTACCTTAGGTGGTTCCCAAGGGTGAGGGGTTGGCGCCATGCACGGGACTCCTCCAGTTGTTTCTGTCCCTTGCATCTTCCTGTGACTCCCATCCTTTGCAGTTCTATCATAATTCCATCTCTCCATCTCACTCTCTGTCTTCCCCTTGATCTTCTTCTCTCAACAGGTTCTCCCCAGGCTCTTTTAATCGGTTCCTGATCTTCTCTTCTTAATACTTGACCAATTAGATTAAAAAGAGAACAATGGGTGTAGTAAAATGTGAAAATACTGGAAGAAAAGGAGGAGGAGGAGAAGGAATACAAATGAACTCAAAGGAAGAACAAGCAATATTCATATGTGCTTATAAAAAGGATAGTTAACCCTTTCGATTTAATACGAAACAATTATCGCCACCATATGCAATGTATGAAATCTTTATAAGCATCTGCAAGGAAATTATGGATGAAAAGGAATAGATTTTGCAGTTTCTATCCAGCTTAAAGATTGGATGTGGCTGTAGAACAAGTAAAGATGTTTCAGAGTGATTGGTAATTAGGGAAAGGTGTACCCAGTGGCAGTCAAAGGGTTAAAGGAAGGTAAAGGAATATGATAAGTAGCAGCAGAGAGATATAACCTAATAAAAAAAATACGTCTTCATAATCAATAGTGTGAATACGTTTGGTTCTCTTAAGT
>NC_087185.1:13529163-13581663 GCF_035594125.1 Scylla paramamosain
CGAATGAAAGACGAGTAATGATAATCTTGAGAGGAAGCCAGCAGGTAAAAGGAAAGGTTTGCATGACGATGTGTGAGGGCCAGGCGACCGGAAGAGGAATCCTGAGGGGCGACTCACAAACAGGTGCGTGAGTCAGGTAAAAGTGCCGAAGGGAGGATGGGGTGTGCGGTTCAGCTCAGTCAGAGGAGGAACGCACGCACGCACGCAGCCACTCAGATCAGAAATTTGCCTCTCCGCATCTGATATTGGTTGTTGTTGTTGTTGTTGTTGTTGTTGTTGTTGTTGTTGTTGTTTTTGTTGTTGTTGTTGTTGGTAATGGTGGAGCTGTTGATGATGCTATTATTGGTGACATAAGAACATAAGAAAACATCAGAAAATAAGGGAAGCTGGAAGCCCTTGTATGAAATATACCTACCTATTTTCACCTATCATCCCCATCCATAAATTTGTCTAATCTTCTTTTAAAGCTCCCTATTGTCTCAGCACTAACAACCTGATAACTGAATCCGTTCCATTCATCTACCACTCTATTTGAGAACCAGTTCCTTCCTATCTCTTTCTTAAATCTAAAATTTTCAAGCTTGAACCTGTTATTTTTAGTTCTGTCCTGATTACTGATCCTGAGAATTTTGCTTACGTCTCCCATGTTATAAGCACTATACCACTTAAAAGTTGTTGTTGTTGTTGTTGTTGTTGTTGTTGTTGTTGTTGTTGCGGCTGCTGTTAGTACTGTTGTTTGTACTACTATTGTTCTGGGAGGTGAGAGAATAGCGTTCATTAACAAGTCTTCTCAAAACCCTCACAATTTATTACCAAACATAAATTCAACCTTTCACTGGAGCAAGAGACGGATGTGGGAGGCAGGAAGACACGCTCATTGCAGTGAACCGGTGACGCGACGCCTGTGCTGAAATTTCCGCGTGACTAAACAACCTAGATATGCGCAACTCTGCAGTGAAGTATTTAAATATTCAGAAAAAAAAAAAAACATTATTAACTGTAAAGGCAGCCATGTTTAGACGCGTGTTTGAGTGTCTTTGATAATTAAGTAAGGGGATTAACTGAGAGACTGATGAATAGATAGACAGATAGATATACGAGTTTGTTTTAATATGTAAGGAATTAGGTTGAAATAGAGAGATTGGTTGATTGACTGGCAGATTGATTGATTGATTGGTTTGTTACGTCACAACATCGGGATCATATGGCGCTGAGGAGGAAGGGGAAAGGATAAGCGAAGGAATATTAAATGTGAAAGAAAGCAGGAAGGAGAAAGGGAGAGAAAGTAAAAAGAGGGAAGAAATGGAATGAGAAGCGAGAGTGGAAGAAAAGGGAAAAGTTAAGAAATGGAAAGAGGAGGAATGGAGAGAAGGAGCAGAGGAGAGGAAAGGATGAGGAACGATAAGAGGAATGAAAGGGAAACGACAGAGGGACGCAAGAGAGGATGGAAGGAAGGAAAAGAAGAAGGGGAGGGAAGAGAGGAAGGAAGGAAAAGAAAGGAGAGGGGGATAGAAGATATTGAGAAAGGGAGACGAGAGAGGAACAGAAGAGATGTAGGAAGGAAGAGGAAGATAAAGAAAGATCTGGAGAAAGAAAGAAAAGAGCGCAGAGGGAAGAGAAAAGGAAGGCCATTATTCAGAAACTCTTTGCTCTCTCGCCACAACTATTATCACAGAAATTATTAGCCGGGTTTTCAAGAATGTTTCTCCTGCTAACAATGTAAAAATCTTCTCAGTCTGTCACTAAAACCATATAAACACCTTTAAAAACCTGTGTCACTCTCGCCACAACTATTTTCCAAGGCCACAGAGATGATTAGACGGGTTCTCAAGACTGTTTCTAATGTTGATAATGCAGAAATCTTGTTAATCTGTCACTAGAACCATATAAACACCCTGAAAGACCCGTGTCACTTGAGCATAGAGCCTTTTGAAATAGCGGAGGTGCGGCGCAGAAGTGCTTCAGAAAACGGTCTAAGCTTCCCCTCATCACCACAAGTCAACTAAAATGATCACACTTGTTGCCGCCACCGCTCGCTGCATCGCTCAGGTAACACGAGAACCTGACTCACCCTACCTGTTCAAACTGCCACATCTGGGACTCGAAGGCTGGATAAACACTGCGGTAAAATGCACGTGTTCTAAAAATAATTCGGTGCTCTAACTTCGGATCCTCGGTGTGAAAAGGAAGCTTGTTTTACTTTCCCTTCTTCGCCTTTATAAGTATGCCTATTTTAAGCTTTCTATGGGATCCTTATATAAGCTTTTTATGGGTGTCTATCCAAGTTTTCTGCGGCTGCCTACATTAAGCTTCCTGTGGTTCTTTACTTGAGCTTTCTTTACGCGCCTCTTTTAAGCTTTTTGTGTTTTCTTCCTTTAAGCTTTTTGTGAGTGTTTTCTTCCTTTAAGCTTTTTGTGAGTGTTTTCTTTCTTTAAGCTTTCTGTGGGTGCCTATTTTAAGCTGTCTATAAATGTTTTTGGCCTTTAAGCTTTGTTTGGCTGCCCTTTAAGCTTTCCTTGTGCTCCTCTTTTAAGCTTTCTATGAGTGTCTTGTATCATTAAGCTTTCAATAGACGCCTCTTTTAAGCTTTCCTTGGGTCCCTTTATTAAGCTTTTTTGTGGTTGTTTCCTGTCCTTAAGCTTTATATGCATGCCTCTTTAAAGCTATTTTTGGATAACTCTAAAGCTTTTTGTGGGTGTTTCTTGCCCTTAAGCTTTTTATGGGTATCTTTTAAGCTTTTTGTAATTGTCTTTTCCTTTCAAGCTTTCTTTCGGCTCTTTTAAGCTTTTCTTGGGTGTTTCTCCATTTAAGCTTTGTATGTACTCTTCCTCCCCTCTAAGCTTTGTATGAGTGCCTCTTTTAAGCTTTATGTGAATGTTCCCTGCTTTGTATGTACGCTTCCCTCTTTAAGCTTTGTATAGACGGGGCATCATCAGCGCTCCAGCTCAAGGAATTCAACAGTGATACAAAACTGAAACTCAACAGTGATACAAAACTGAAATTCAACAGTGATACAAAAACTTGAGATCAAACTTTCCTGCTTCAGAGTGTCTTTCTTCTCTGCCACTCACATTAAAGTAAGACAGATAACATGTAGAATGGCGGGCGAGAGAGAGAGAGAGAGAGAGAGAGAGAGAGAGAGAGAGAGAGAGAGAGAGAGAGAGAGAGAGAGAGAGAGAGAGAGAGAGAAATTGAACAGCGGAAAATTTAACTTGACAAGAGGAGGAAAAGTAAGGGGAAGAGAGAGAGAGAGAGAGAGAGAGAGAGAGAGAGAGAGAGAGAGAGAGAGAGAGAGAGAGAGAGAGAGAGAGAGAGAGAGACTAAAACCATCACCCGTACCACGAAAAGAAAAATAATCGCTGTTTTCAAGAAAGTGAACCCGAAAAATAAAAATAATAAGCAAAGATATGTGAGAAAACCAACAGAGAGAGAGAGAGAGAGAGAGAGAGAGAGAGAGAGAGGGGAAGAGAGGGGAGGGTCAGGGCTCTCGACTCTCAACAAAGAGCCAAGGAGCGCAATTTCGGGGCGAGCGGAGAGTCCAGGCGGCTTTATCACGATACATTAGCCTGATGTTCTAGATTTGATGAAGTTCTTGGTCCGGCGAGGAAGCCAAAGTCACTCCCGCCCTCACTGCCTCCCGCCCTTGCCGCCTCCCGCCTTAAGGAATGTCTCTGTATAAAACCTACTAAAAAAAGAAAGAAAAAAAGAAGAAAAATAATAGTGAACCTTAACATTTTCTTACCGCATGCCTCTTACTTCTTTTTTCTTTCTTTTTTGCGTCTTTTTTTTTTTTTTCGTTTCAATGGTTCCATATGTTTAATGCAATTCTTTCGCCTCCTTAAAGGTCAGGGCAGCGGCAGGGAGTTTATTGTGTGTTTTTCTGTCTTGTTTTCGCGTTTGTGTGTGTGATTATCAGAGAGAGAGAGAGAGAGAGAGAGAGAGAGAGAGAGAGAGAGAGAGAGAGAGAGAGAGAGAGAGAGAGAGAATGGACGAGGTAAGAAAATATATTGAATCAAGCAAAATAGGAAAATCGCTTGATGAGTGGAGGAAAAAGGGGAAAAAAATGACTAGAAAAATAGAAAGAAAGGAGGTGAAAAGAAAGAGAAGATGGAAGCAGTGAAAGATTAGGAAGAAGATGATGAATAGGAAAAAATAAATGGATATAGCTGTAAGAAGAAAATAAGAAAGAAAAGAAATAGGCCGATAAAGAAACGAAAAAAAAAAAAAAAAACCAGGAAGAAAAAAAGATGACGAAAACAAGATGGACCAAGAGAAAGGAAGGAAAAGAGAGAGGAGGGGGAAAAGGAGAGAGGAGGAAAAAGTGATGAGGAAAGGAAGGAATGGGAGGAGGAGTCTTAGGGGAAAGAAACCTCATCTGCAAGACGTAGACGAGAAGTGTTTGGTGGAGTGATCGATGGTAGGCGAGAGAGGAGATGATGGCCGGGGGAGGTCTTGCTGCAGGAGGAGGAGGAGGAGGAGATAGGGAGGGAAAGAAATGAAGGAAAAAGGAAAGAAGAGAGAAGAGAGATAGGAGAAAAGAATGGAAGAGAAGGTGGAGCAAGGGGAAACGGAATGGAAGAGGAACAGGAGGTTGGAGGGAAATAAATAAAGGAAGGAGAGGAGAAGAGAGATAGGAGAAAAGAATGGAGGAGGAATTAAAGAGGAAGAGGAAGTGGTGAAGATAGAGAGGGAAAGAAATAAAGGAAAACGAAGGAAAAAAGAAAGAGAGAGAGGGGGAGAGGAGAAAAGATGGAAAGTGGAAAGAAAGTGGAGGAGGTTGAGGAGAGAGAGAGAGAGAGAGAGAGAGAGAGAGAGAGAGAGAGAGAGAGAGAGAGAGAGAGAGAGAGAGAGAGAGAGAGAGAGAGAAAGGAAAAAGGAGGAATGGAGAGAGAAGACAAATAGGAGAAAATAATGAAAGAATGGAAAAGGAGGAGAAGGAAATAAAGAAAGAAAGAAATAAAGGAAAGAAGAGGGAAGAAAAGAGAAGATAGGAAAAAACAATGGAAGAGGAATGGAAGAGGAGGAAGGTATAGGGAAGGAAATAAATAAAGGAAAAAGGGTGGAAAAAGAAAGAGAGAGAGAGAGAGAGAGAGAGAGAGAGAGAGAGAGAGAGAGAGAGAGAGAGAGAGAGAGAGAGGAAAAGAATGGAGGAATAGAAAATGAAGAGGAGTAGGGGAAGGAGAAAGAGGAGGAGGAGGAGGAGGAGGGAAGGAAATAAAGGAAAAAGAGAGAGAAAAGTTGCAAGGAGGAAAAAGGAGGGAAAAAAGCAAAAAAAAGGAGGAGAGGGAAGATGAGAAAAATAACTAGGAGAAAGAAAGAAAGAAAGAAAGAGAAAGGAGAAGGAAGAGGAGGTAGAGGAGGAGGAGGAGGAGGAGGAGGAGGAGGAGGAGGAGGAGGAGGAGGAGGAGGAGAAAGGGATAAAAATAAGAATACGAGAACAAAGAAGGAAAAGAGAGAAGGAAGGAGCGAGAGACGAGAAAGGACGAATTAAGGAAGAAGAAGGAAAAAGAAAATAAAAGGAGGAAGGAAAGGCTGAGGATGGGGTGTGAAGAAAGAAAGGAAGAAAAGTGGGAGAAGGTAATGGGGAAAGTAAACGAGGAGGAAGGAAACAAGAAGGAAGGAACAGAGAGAGAGAGAGAGAGAGAGAGAGAGAGAGAGAGAGAGAGAGAGAGAGAGAGAGAGAGAGAGAAGGCGGATGCTTGTAAGCCACTAACGACAGGAAAAATTGTCTGTGTTTTTCCTTTCTCGTCCTCGTGTCTCTTCCATCATGCAGGCCAGCGGTACGAGCACGATTGTCTCGCCTCCTCCTCCTCCTCCTCCTCCTCCTCCTCCTCCTCCTCCTCCTCCTCCTCCTCCTCCTCCTCCTCCTCCTCCTCTTCTTCCTCTTCCTCCTCCAGCAGGCAGACATACGTGAGTTTTTTTTCACCTTCTAAGTATTTTTTCTCCCATTTTCTATGAGGATTTGGAGAAAGAAAACGTGGTGACTCTTGTTTAATGTGGGAGTTTTATTTTTGGTTTCCGTTTCCGCTTTCTTTTTCTTCTTTTTTCTTCTTTTTGTTTGTATTTCTTTTTATCACGTTCTATGTTGTTTATGTTGTTTGCGTGGTGATGTGAGATTTACTTGTCTCACTGATTTGCATTTTGTCGTTTTGTCTTGATGCGGTTTCTCAGTTTTTACGTTTTCTGTTTGTCGTTCATTGTTCAGAAAGCAAAGTAGGTTAGTGGTGGTGCAGCCCCCTGGTACATTTCCTGGAGTGTCTCGTTCCCTTGCGAAAAGTTCCTTCAAAATATCACCTACGTTTAATACTTGCACAGGTAACACAACACCCATGTCTAAATAATGCAAGTTGTATAAGTAAATAACCTTGCACTGTACAGCACAGTCTTCCCTCGCGGCTGTGGCAGAGACTGTACTCGTAACCGTAATGTTTATTCAGATACGCGTACACCTTCTCCATTTTTATATCAAGGCGTGTTCTCTGTGTACACTGAAGTAATATTGGCGAACTCGGTTTCCACAGCTCAATCTGAGTAATCTGGCCACCTGAGGAGACGCGAGGAAGGTAACACTGCCTCTAGCTGACGCCCTTGATTGGTATCTGTGTGTGTGTGTGTGTGTGTGTGTGTGTGTGTGTGTGTGTGTGTGTGTGTGTGTGTGTGTGTGTGTGTGTGTGTGTGTGTGTTGAAACATAAGAACATAAGAACATAAGAAATAAGGGAAGCTGCAAGAAGCGACCAGGCTTACACGTGGCAGTCCCTGTATGAAACACACCTACCTATTTCCATCTGTTATCCCCATCCATAAACTTGTCTAATCTTCTCTTAAAGCTCTCTAGTGTCCTAGCACTAACTACATGATTACTGAGTCCGTTCCACTCATCTACCACTCTATTTGAGAACCAATTTTTTCCTGTCTCCTTCCTAAACCTAATTTTTTTTAAGCTTGAACCCGTTATTTCTTGTTCTACCCTGGTTGCTGATCCTAAGAATTTTGCTTACATCTCCCTTGTTTTAACCCTTATACCACTTAAAGACTTCTATCAGGTCCCCTCTTAACCTACGTCTCTCTAGAGAATGTAAATTTAACAGCTTCATCCTCGCCTCGTAAGGAATACTCCTCATCCCCTGTATCCTTTTAGTCATTCTCCTCTGTACTGATTCTAATAGACCTATATCTTTCCTGTAATGTGGGGACCAGAACTACACAGGGTAGTCTAGATGAGGTCTGACCAGCGCCAAGTATAACTTTAATATTACTTCCGGCCTTCTACTTTTAACACTCCTAAAAATGAATCCTAATACCCTATTTGCCTTGTTTCTGGCTTCTATGCATTGTTTCCCTAGACGGAGTTCAGAGCTAACTATAACTCCTAAATCTTTCTCGTACCCCTGTACCTACCAGAGTTTGGTTGTTTAATGTGTACCTATTGTGTGGGTTTCCCTCTACCTACGCTAAGCACTTTTGCATTTATTGATATTAAATTGCATTTGCCATCTATCCATCCATTCATTCATTTTATCTAAGTCTGCCTGCAAGGCGATGGTATCCGATTCTGACCTAATTAATCTACCTATCTTTGTGTCATCCGCAAATTTACTAACATCACTACTAATTCCACTATCCAAGTCATTGATATATATTAGAAATAACAATGGCCCTAATACTGATCCCTGTGGCACCCCACTAATTACATGACCCCACTCGGATTTCGAGCCGTTTATTACCACCTCTCTGTCGCCTGTTTACCAAGCCATGACCCTATCCAGCCTAACACTTTCCCATCTATCCCGTGTGCGCTAACCTTTCTCAGGAGCCTTTGATGGGGTACCTTGTCAAATTCTTTACTAAAGTCCAGATATAAGATATCATAACTATCACCATTATCTACTGCCTCGTACACCTTACTGTAAAAACTTAACAAGTTTGGTTCTTATGTTCTTATGTACTAAAATAATAATCTTAGTTAAATTTTGGTTTTCAAATTAACAACGTAGATATGCGGCACACTTCAAAGCAAGACAAGAATATTATGTTGATCAGTCAGCAAGCGAGCGTCAGTCAGTCAGCTGCAGTGTTACCATGTCCGCGAGTCCTGGGAGGCAGGATTACGCGACAAAGCTGTTGAGACAGAGTATTGATGATTACACCTTGGCAACCTCGTTGCAAATCAAACATTCTTGTCATCCTTGCTGTTGTTGATATTGTGAGCTGGTTATTTGTGGCACAGTGCTTGGTTTGCTTTCTAATGGCCGATGCACATTATAGGGACAGTCACGCTCAAGCCACCGACCAGTCATATATTATTACATGCATACCATCCATGGGAACCGTGAGCACCAGTGTGAAGGCTTCAATTTAAACGCATATAATATGTGACTAGACCGTGAGCGAACCGTGACTTGAGCGTGACCGTCCCTATAGTAAGCATCGCCCCTAAAGTTTTGTGCAAGTTTGATCTTGGCTCACGGCAGTTTCTTAGTGGGAGAGGCAGCGCACTCCTTGAACAGTCATCGGGTGCCATGTGGGAGCGTTGTTACGGCAGCTTAATTTCAGCTTCCTTGTTGTCGAGTGCTGCTGCTGCTACTGTTTACAGATTCAAGTTATTTTCTTTCACGATTTATATCAGAAGCGTACAGCATTACTCAGGTTAGGTTAGGTTAGCTTAGGTTAGGTAAGGTTTGGTTTGGCTAGATTTGGATAGGTTTAGTTTGGTTAGGTTTGGTTAGGTTAGGTTTTATGTGGTTAGGTTAGGTTAGGTTTGGTTATGTTAGGTTAGGTTAGGTTTGGTTAGGTTTGATTGGGTTTGGTTAGGTTACATTAGATTAAGTTATGTTAGGTTAGGATAGGTAAGCACTTAATCTCAGATACATTGTTCACAGCTGAACGGAAGGGGAATAAGGGAGAGCTGGACATTCATTGGTCAGCATTCTGAAACACTGCGCCGCACCTCCATCATTCCAAAAGACTAGATGAAGCTACACGGGATTTTAACCATGTTTTTTGCGGCATTAGTGGTAGGTTAACAAGACTTCTGGATTATTAAAATGAAGAACAGTCTTGAAAACCCAGGAAATCATCTTTTTAGCCATGGAAAATAGTCGTAGTGAGAGAGCAAAACATTTCTGAATACGGTCCATGTAGCTGTGGTTCACTTCATCAGGGAGCAGAGGTGTTGGTGCATCACTCTCTTCTCGCGGTGGTGTTGTGTTTCTCGCACTAGATATTTCCAGGCCTCCGCGGGCACCAGGCGGAACGGACGGTCTCTCCCTTGACGCACTGATTCGCTTAGTAATTGTATAGATTCTGTGACTGAGTTCGCGTGAGCTTAAACAGAACAGAAGTTGGATGAGGAATTGTGCTTTCAGTGTGTGTGTGTGTGTGTGTGTGTGTGTGTGTGTGTGTGTGTGTGTGTGTGTGTTGGCGGGGGAGGGGACTTATGGAAACAGTAATGAAAAGCGAGACTCTACTAACCATTTCACTGCTATCTGGTACATGTTCCCTTAATTACTGACAATTCTGCGATATTTTTTCTTGTTCTACAGTCGCCCTCCAGAACACTGTGCTGGCCAGAAATTGCAAAACCTATTCTTTTTTCACCACCATTTTCTTTTTTTGTAGATCCATATAGATATTCCATACATTCCTTTTAGTGTCATAAATTATTGCATAACGCAGTGAAAGGGTTAGAGTACCTTACAAAAGCAGGAAGTCAAGATAAGTTCAAATAAAGGCTGAATGTCCAAGCAGAAGGCAGAGTTGCAGTTGATGTAAAGAGTCAACAGGTCTGCTGCTGTTCATTGTTCTTCATTTGTGTTAATTTGTGTTCCCCTCTATATGTAACAAGGTAACTCATCTAAAACCAAAGGTAACCATCCCACCACGAACTTTTATAAAATAGATACTAATTATTTTCAACGGAGGAGGAAGAAAACAGGAACAGTAGGATAGAGGGGAGAGGAGGAAGAAGAGGGAAGGAAGTGAGTAATGGGAGAAAACATGGGGGAGGAGAAAGAGAAGGAGGAGGTGGAGCATGGAGGGGGGGTTGGGGAGGGGCGTAGCAAACATGTAGGGGAAGTTTTCTGAGGAAGGAGACTGAAGTAAAGAAAAGCACAAAAAATGAAAAAAAAAATAATAAAAAAATCAGAAAGTGTTTGGTGAGGGTGGGAGTTTGGTTGAAGGAGAGAGGGAGAGGGAAAGGAGGGGGGATGGGGGAATGAGAAAGGGAGTAGGGAAGAGGAAAGAAATGGTTAATGGAAGTTGGTAGGGGAGAGAGAGAGAGAGAGAGAGAGAGAGAGAGAGAGAGAGAGAGAGAGAGAGAGAGAGAGAGAGAGAGAGAGAGAGAGAGAGAGAGAGAGAGAGGTCCATTAACAAAAACAGCGTGTAACAAAAAGTACACCACCAAAAAAAAAAGGAAATATTTTACAAGACCTCTTCCCTTTCTGGTCTAACAAATCCTTTACCTCACGAATAACAAGGGATTCAATCGTGTTTAGATAGAGTTTACACGCATATCTCCTTTACTGTACTTTGGGTTTCCTCTCTGGTATAGTAAATTCCTTATACGAGACATTATAGGAAATCTGATCCTCTATCTAAGTCATTACAGGGAATCTAATCGCCTTAAGATGGTGTTTATACTCTCTCCGATTCCCCTTGACGCCCAATACATGATGGGAAGCAGCCCCGCATGTGCTCAATGATGTTGGTCGATTTCCTTGCGATTATTTTACCTCCAACCCTCATTTTTCAGTGGCAGTAGGAGGAGGAGGAGAGATGGAGAGAGGAAGAGGAGACGGTTACAGAAAGGGAGGGAAGGAGGGAGGAAGAGAGTGAGAAAAAAGAAGATAGATTTTAAGGAAAGGGGAGAAACAAATGAAGAGAGAGAGAGAGAGAGAGAGAGAGAGAGAGGAGAGAGAGAGAGAGGAGAGAGAGAGAGAGAGAGAGAGAGAGAGAGAGAGAGAGGAGAGAGAGGAGAGAGAGAGAGAGAGAGATTGAAAAGGGAAGAAACATAAATTTGAGAGTGGAAAAATAAAAATAACAAAAGAAGGAAAAGTAAAGAGAGAGAGAGAGAGAGAGAGAGAGAGAGAGAGAGAGAGAGAGAGAGAGAGAGAGAGAGAGAGAGAGAGAGAGAGAGAGAGAACCATTCTTATAATATCGACTGTTCTTTATGCTGATGGAGTATGGTAAAGTATTAACTCCCTGAATCCGGTCTTATTTAAGCTGAAATTACATATTTTTTACTAAGTTTCACTGGTGGTGTCTTAAAATCAATGGGCTGTGTGATGTGTACAGTAAAATTTTCTACCTAAAAGTATCTTAATTTTGTACGATTTAAGCTGGAATAGACTGATTTAATATGTTTCAAGAAGCCACTCGGATTTGAAGGGGTAAAAACAGGGGAAGCAAGTTTCTCGTACACAAGTAGCGTGACTCTTGCTTGACTCTCAGATAGACGTGTACGAGTATAGATGTATATGATTACTTTTTTATAGATTTTTTTTTTTAAGGTATGATAATTTCGTGAAGATAGAAAAAAAATGTTGGAAATGGTTTGGAATTACAAGTCAAATGGAACGTGTAAGTTTAACACTACTAAACGAATTTTCTCCCAGTACTTCACTAGACATTCTTTTTGTGCTAATCTCTCTTAAAATCATTCTGTAGCGTAAAAAAGACAAAATGAACCTCCTGTTTTCTTCTTTCTCTCTCACGTGTCTCTACGCAAACCAGTGATAGGAAAGTGAACGAGGGACAACCATAGCAATAAAAGGGTAAAAAATGCGAAGGAAATGAAAAAAAAATGGCAAACCCTCAAATAAAAAAAAATATTTGAGTATATGATATGTATGTATGTATGTATGAAATTATTTAACTCTTTGACTACATCTTTGGTGCATCTTTCCTTAATTACTGATCACTGAGAGACATTTTTACTTGTTTCTACAGCCACCTCCAATCTTTAAACTGGATAGAAATGGCAAAGTTTATTCTTTTAATCCCCTTCTTTCTTGTAGATGCTTATAAAGATTCCATGTGTTACTTCTGGTTCTGTTAGTTGTTTGGTATCGCAATGAAAGGGTTAAGAAATAGCAAATACCCTTTTCTTCTTAAGTTTCTGAATGGGAGCGGCAACTGAACGAATTTTTTGTGTGGGCATTTCCTTCACCTCCTGTACACCTTAAGAAAAATAGTAAAAAAAAAAAAAAAACAATTACGATGGAGATAGAAAACAAGGCTAGGTCAAAGAAAGGTAACAATACGAGGTCAGAATGGGTTCCTTTGACTCTCTCACACACACACACACACACACACACACACACACACACACACACACACACACACACACACACACACACACACACACACACACACACACACACACACACACACACACACACACACACACACACACACACACACACACACACACACACACACACACACACACCACTCCTCCTCTAGACCTCTCATTAACAGAAGCCGGGAGAGAGACAGCGAGATGAAGATAAGAGCTGATAAGAGGTTCAATATTAAGAAGGCAAGATAATGATGGATCCCGGTGGTAGTCGATAATTACGGATACGTCATTGAGGAGGATAAGGAGGGGGAAGGCTCGCTCCCCTCCGCCTGAGAGAAGAAGAGGGGAAGGGAGCGGGAAGGGAGAAAGTATTGAGGTGGAAAGGAGCGGGAGACTTAAAAAGAAGTGAGTGGAAAAGATAGAAAGATAAATGTTTGGAAGAAGGAAGAGGAAAAAGAAGATAGGGAAGAGTGGTGGAAGAGGGAGAAGAAATGTGAAAAAAAAGTAAAAAGATAATTGTTAGGAAGGAAGGAGAGGGGAAGAGGAAAGGATAGAAGTTAAGAAAGAGTTGTGAAAGAGGGAAAGGAACGGAGAGCAGGTCAGAGGGATGAGGAGACAGAGAAGAGGTATTGAAGTAGGAAAGGAGGGACTGGTGGTGGTGGGAAGGCGGAGTGGAGGAGGAGGAGGAGGAGGAGGAGGAGGAGGAGGAGGAGAAGAAGGTTAAGATAGAGAGGGAAGTGGAGGAGGGAGAAAGCATAGGAGAGTAAGGAAGGAAGGAAGAGAAAGAGGAAAAGGATAGTGGGAGGAGGGAGAATGAAGAAAATAAAAAGGAATAAGAGAGAAGAGAGAGAGAGAGAGAGAGAGAGAGAGAGAGAGAGAGAGAGAGAGAGAGAGAGAGAGAGAGAGAGAGAGAGAGAGAGGAGGGAAAGGAGAGGAGAGGAGTGCGAGAGGGAGACAGAAAGGTAATAGACAAGGAAGATGAAAGGGAGAGGGAGGAGGAGGAAGAGGAAAGGAGAGAGAGGGGAGGGAGAGTGTGTGGGGGAGGAGAGGGAGAGAGAGAGAGAGACAGGGGGGGAAGGGCAACCTCATTTAAGCTTCCCATATTAAAGTCTTCCTCATTTTCTCATCAGACTCCCGTTTTCTGTTTGAATAGATGGGATTAACATTATTAATTTACCAAGAAAAATATCATTACGTCCCCCGGCAGCTTAGCGTCCCACATTTAGACCTGCAAGAGAAAAGGCAACAGAAAATGGAAGAAGCACCGCGTGTGACCAAAAAAAGAAGGGGAAGAAAACGAGAAAGAAAGAAAACGGGAGGAGGATTGCGCCGCTAACCTAACCTAACCTGTAAAGGGAGGAAAAATATGAAGACCTGATAATTTCGTGACAGTTCTTTATCCATGTTTCCAAATCCGGCTTACGGGAAGAGGAGGAGGAGGAGGAGAAGTAGGAGGAGGAGGAGGAGGAGGAGGAGAGAGCAAGGATTTCAGGATGTCAACAAGGTATTGATACTGAAAAGAAGTGAAAAGAACGAAGCTAAACCACACACACACACACACACACACACACACACACACACACACACACACACACACACACACACACACACACACACACACACACACACACACACACACACACACACACACACACACACACACACACGTATCATTTCAGTTTATCTTGTTGAAAAAATGACAAAAATGTTAGGGGTGAACAAGAATACGCGAGAATTACATGAGGTGGGTGTGTGTGTGTGTGTGTGTGTGTGTGTGTGTGTGTGTGTGGACGACGATTCTGGTTACAGTTGAGAAGGCTTTCATCTCTCAAAATCGCAAAGAAAAAAAGCGAAACAAATAGAAAATAACTCTCTCTCTCTCTCTCTCTCTCTCTCTCTCTCTCTCTCTCTCTCTCTCTCTCTCTCTCTCTCTCTCTCTCTGTCCACCAATATAAGAACGGTCACGTCTGTTTGTCTGTTTGTTCGCCTCATTGTTTTCTACAAGTCGCCGTCTCCATTCATATTTTCTCTCTTTTCCGTTCTACTAACTCCACATGATGAGTACACGAGGCTCTCTCTCTCTCTCTCTCTCTCTCTCTCTCTCTCTCTCTCTCTCTCTCTCTCTCTCTCTCTCTCTCTCTCTCTCTCTCTCCGTTTTGTTTCGTTTTCTTGCCTCGTTTTCCCTGACCTCTTAATTTTCCTTATTTATTCGTTCTATCTTTCAGTTTCCTCTCCTTCGGCTCATTTTCATTCATGTATTATCCTCTTTCCCCTTCTTCCGTTACTATGTCTCATTCATTCATTCTCCCTTCCATTCATCTTCGTACTCTATCTTGTCATATTTCTCTTTTCCTTTCACTCTACTTCCTTTCCTCCTTGCTTCCATTTCACTACTTTAAATTCCTTATTTTTGTTTCTGTTCTTCTTCAGATTTTCCTCCATTTTTCTTCACTCTCTTTCGTCACCTTTCATTTCTCTCGTCTTCTTATTTTCTATATTTACTACATAATTTCTCTTCTCCTTTGGTTAATATTTATTCTTCCTCTTCCCTAAATGTTATCCTCTTTTCTTCCCTCCCATCCATCCCTTTCTTCTTCTTGCTTTCTTTTTCCTCCTCCTCTTCATTTTCTTTGTGTATACTTTCCTTCCCGTTTCTTTCCTAACCGTTTTTCATCCTCTTTCCTTCTCCTCTTCTCTTTCCCTTCCTGCTCCTTTACATCCCTCTCCTTTTCTTCCCAACCCCTCTTCTGTTTCTCTCTTTTTTCTCTATTATCTTTCCTTTCTTTAATTTCCTCCTTTTCTTTTTTTTTTCCTTTTCTTCCGTCTCTTCTTCCATTTCTACCTTTCTGCTTTTGTTCTTTAATTTTCTTCTCTCCATTTTCCACTTCTACTCTTCTGCTCTTAATTTCCTCTATCACTCCCTTCACTTATACAATTAAATTTTTCTCCTTGTCTTTCTCTCCCTTCCTCCACTTTTGCCCCTCTGCCCTTCTTGTTTCTCTTTCCCTTCCCTTCCTCCACTGTATCCCTTCCGGTTGGGTTAGGTTAGGTTAGGCTCTTAACCCTCTGGTCTCCTTGTCTCTTCTCTCCTTCCCTTCCTTCACTCTTAACCCTCCACTCTCCTTGTCTCTCCTTCCCTTCATCCACTGTATCGCTTCCGTCGGTTAGGTTAGGTTAAGTTAGGTTAGGTTAAGCTCTTGTCTCTCTGGTGTTGTCTCTTCCTCCCTTCCTCCACTTTTAAACCTCTGCTCTCCTTGTCTCTTCTTTCCTTCCCTCCCTCCACTCTTACTCTGCTCTTCTTGCCTCTCCTTCCCTTTCCTTCCACCATGTATCCCTTCCGCCGCTCTCCTTCCCTCCCCGCGCTGCCTTCCCTGGCCCGTGTCCCCTCAGCCCTCGCCAGACACCAGCTTCGTTCCGTTTGGGTGGGTCGGCGACGTTTGACACATGTTCCTGTCGTTGATGAATTTGTCACGGGGATGGGTATCATCTGCCTCAGCAAGCTCTCTCTCTCTCTCTCTCTCTCTCTCTCTCTCTCTCTCTCTCTCTCTCTCTCTCTCTCTCTCTCTGCTTCTGTTTCTCTTTCCCGTCTTTCTGTTCCTCTCATTTCATTCAGTACCTATTGTTGTTTTTTTTCTTTTGGTTCTTGGTTTCTCTGTCTTTGCTTTTCTGTTTCTGTCTGTCTGTCTGTCTGTCTGTCTGTCTGTTCGTGGCTCTCTCTGTCTCTTTCTCTTTTTCTCTCTTCTCTCTCTCTATTGTTCATTCCTTTCTACCATCCTCTCTCCTTCCCTTCTTTCCTATCTTCCCTTTTAGTCCTTTCATCCTTGTCTTCTCCTTCTCCTTCATTTGTCATTCTTCCATTCTCCGTTTTCCTCTGGAGAAGGACCAGCGATACACACACACACACACACACACACACACACACACACACACACACACACACACACACACACACACACACACACACACACACACACACACACACACACACACACACACACACACACACACACACACACACACACATTGCTGCTGCTACTGTTACCATTATTGCTACTACTACTACTACTACTACTACTACTACTACTACTACTACTACTACTACTACTACTACTACTACTACTACTACTGCTACTACTATTACTACTACTACTATTACTACTACTACTACTACTACTACTACTACTACTACTACTACTACTACTACTACTACTACTACTACTACTACTACTAATAATAATAATAATAATAATAATAACAACAATAGTAATAATAATAATAATAATAATAATAATAATAATAATAATAATAATAATAATAATAATAATAATAATAATAATGATAATAATAATGATAGCCATAGTAATAGCGATAGTAATGACAATAACGATTTCTTGCTATTGATTGAAATGTGGAAGACTTGCAACAATCGTGCAACATTCATTACGGGTCTCATTTCCTGCCACTCTAATTGAAAAGTAAATTAATGAGCTTTTTAGTGAATTCCTTGTGAATGAATACCGCAACGCGAAGAACATTCAGCGCAAAATGCCCTTGCAAGCCTGGTCCCCGCTCACCACACTCAGAAAAAAAAGAAAGGAAAAGGAAAAAAAAGTCATTGACAAAAGAACAGAAAAAAAATTAGGAAAATGAAGAAGGAAAAAAATACGAAAAATGTATATATATTTGTACCTCTTAGCATTTTTCTCGGCTGTATATTCACTTTTGATCGTTTGAAAACCCTTGAATAATCATGTAGCTTGGGACATATGAACCAAATAGTAGTCTTTTTTATTATATATATTTCTGAGGAAGTGTTCAAGGTTTATCTGAGAGTAAATACAGAGGGACAGAGAGAAGGAAGGAGAGAAGTGGGGACGAAAGGATGAAAGAATGCTATATCAAGAGATGAAGGAAGGAAAGAAATGAAGGAGAGAGATTAAGTAATTATCCCGAAACTACCTAAACGAAAAGCAAAGAGAAAGTAACAAATGAATCCAAATGAAACTTGAAAAAAGCGCCATTATAGCGCCATTATCCATCCAGTGACTCGCAATAACGGAAGAAAAAACGGAAAAAGACTGAAAAAAAAAAATCTGAGTCTCAGGAAACGAAGAAGAAAAAAATGTAGATAAATATTTCTTATATAATTAACATTTATTTAGTACAGATAATGTGAAGGAAAATACGATAAAGGAAAAGAACGGGTGATAATGAAAATAATCTACCACAACACCAATGACAGCAAAACCAGAGAAAAAGAAAACAAATGGAGAAAATAACCTTGCCAGCTTTACACTGTTATATTTCGTAAATGAATAAAATATAGAAGTTGAATAAAATGTAATAAGGAGAATCTACAAGAAAACGAATGAAAGAAAGCAAAGGAAACAAAAAAAGATCTGTCAAATAAATATAAATAGATAAATAAACAGGAACGCAGAGGATGAAAAAAAATCTAGAACCAAAGATAAGGAAAATAGCATAACGCAGGATAAAATGAACGAAAACGAAGGAAAATCAAAAGAAACGTGTCCTTTTTGCCTTCCCAGAAATGCGTCTCTTCCACATTAGCCAAGATTTTCACCTCCGACAGACAAATGCAAGGAGGAAAGTCGGATGCTGTAAAGTTTTTCGATTTTATCTGACGTAGAAGATTCACTTTTTTTCCGTCCCTCTCTCCAGGCCAAAGGATTTCTCTAGATTACCTGAGGGCGGCCCAGGGATGCGGGCACTCAAAATGGAAGGGTTTTTCTCCTTTTTTTATTTCATTTTCGGCGTTGAAAATTATGAGAGTGGGCGGAGAAGGGAAAATTGTGGAGACTTTGTGTGAATGTGTGTGTGTGTGTCTGTGTGTGTGTGTGTGTGTGTGTGTGTGTGTGTGTGTGTGTGTGTGTGTGTGTGTGTGTGTGTGTGTGTGTGTGTGTTTAGATTCTTGCCTTTTATAGTTTTTTATTGACCTTATTTAGACAAACGTACATTATTATTATTATTGTTATTATTATTATTATTGTTATTATTATTATTATTATTATTATTATTATTATTATTATTATTATTATTATTATTATTATTATTATTATTATTGTTGTTGTTGTTGTTGTTGTTGTTGTATACTGTTCAAGTGTTTATGTGTTTGTAAAAGGAAGTCATAAGGAACACGTACAAGCTTCACTCACTGCATGTACTCTATACAGCTCACTCAAGTCACAGCCCACCTGCCCATCTGTACCAAGGCATCAGTGGAGTGGTATATACTTTTCTTCACGCCACAGATCACACTCTCGCTATGGTATCGTACATCCCGCGTGGGGGAGGACCAGCAACAGCAACAGGTGTCTTGCATGTTTTGTTTACTCGTGAATATAAGAACATAAGAAAATAAGGGAAGAAGAAGCCATTAGGCCTACACAGTTCCTGTATGAAACATATTTGCCTACCAATTTCCGCCCATCATCATAATCCATAAATTTGTCTAATCTTCTTTTAAGTCTCCCTAATGACTCAACACTAACAACCTTATTACTGAGTTCATTCCATTCATCTACAACTATTTGAGAACCAATTCTTTCGTATCTCTTTCTGAAATCTAACTTTTTCAAGCTTGACTTCACTGTTTCTTGTTCTGTCCTGATTAATAAACAGAGGAGATAAACTGCAGTAGCTTACGTGGTCTGGGTGATGTCTGGGCAACGCGAAACATAGAAACTGAGATATACCCATGTGGAAGTGTCTCAGTGTGTTTGTTTGTGTTTCCTTATATATATGGCATGTGTTTGTTTACATATTCGAGTAGTCAAGTTTATAATGTCCTCTCTTTTATTGGTCAGTTATCGCTTATTTTTTTGTAAGGTTTATGTATAATTTTTGTACACGTTGTGCCATCTTTGAATTCTACTGATCTATTGATGTATTTGGGTAGATTTGTCAGTAGAATAGGGTAAAATAAGTACTGTTTATCTGTGTGTGTGTGTGTGTGTGTGTGTGTCAATTCACATTCTAGGACTGTAGTTGAACGAATAGTTTCACGCCACTTGTCTTTCTCAATAAATCAGTTCTTCTGGATTAGCATTGTTGAGAAGACGTGGCTCTGACATCGCCTCGCCTTCAGCTGTGGCCTCGACTTGGGCTAAGGAGATCCTGTGCTGGTGGGATCACGAGCTTCGACCTATATACGAGTCTTGGTTGATCACTCCAAGGAAAAGGACAAGGAAAGTTTTGCAATTACCTTTAATGCTGGTTGATCGGGATTAGTGGTCCAGACGTGGCATCATTTACTGGGAAGACTTGAGCGGAACTGGAAATGTGGAATGCTATCATGCACAACCTAAAGAAAACTGGAAAATTGGAAGTATTGAACGTTATCAAATGCAGCATGAAAGAAATTTGAAGCCAGAAACGCACAATGTTATCATGCACAAGATGAAGGAAATTGGAAAATGGAAATATAGAGTGCTATCATGAACAATCTGAAGGAAACTTGAAGCTGAAACTGTACGATGTTATCAAGTTACAGGACTGTGTGTGTGTGTGTGTGTGTGTGTGTGTGTGTGTGTGTGTGTGTGTGTGTGTGTGTGTGTGTGTGTGTGTGGCGCAGAGTTTCCCGCGAGTGGCGCCACCAAACCAACTGGTGGGGAGTTGTCGAAGAGAGTTAGAGAAACTAATTACCAACGCGCGCGGTCTCGTGGGAACTGTTAAGTCATTGCATTGCGGCGACCCTGCGTGCCGGGGTGCGTGGAGCGGTGGGGTGGGCAGTGGCGGGTGTGAGGCTGGGCTGCTGAGACCCTTCGCTTTGCTCTCTCACCACGAGTATTTTTAAATGACACAAATATGATTAGCCTTAAGAATGTTTCTCGTGTTAATAAGGTAGAAATCGCGTTAATCTCTGACTATAACCTTAAGGTGGGGAGCGTTTCATGACTGGCCTCTCTCAAGCATTACTATCATTTTTTTTTTTTATGTAAGAGACATTGGCCAAGGGCAACAAATAAAAAAAAAAAAAAAAAGGCCCACTAAGGTGCCAGTTCCTAAAGAGCCAAATAGATTATCCAGAATTGGAGGATGTGTTTTCAAAAATCCCTCTTGAAAGAGTTCAAGTCAAGGGAAGGGAGAAATACAATAACAGGCAGGAAGTTCCATACTTTACCAGAGAAAGGGATGAAAGATTGAGAATACTGGTTAACTCTTGCAATAGAAAGATGAGAGGTGAGAGAAGGCTGAAAGTTTTGTGCAGGATGGAGCAACTTAAGTTGTGTCACAAGGTGAGGAATCTGACTTGACCTGGTCTTTGTTGTTTATGTACATACACATTAGCCTTGTGCCTTTAAGTGCAAGAATTTCACTTCCCTCAGGATTCACTTTTGTAATTGGAGAGTCAGGTGTGGGCAGCTTCCTTCTACAGGTGTGTAAATATAATGGTAGATGACACGTAAACTTAAGGATTATTACTGATGGGAATTATGGAATACAGTGGCTATGAAACTACAGTAAAGGTAATAAAAACTTTTGATTCCTTTGCAAAAAGCTCCGTCGTAATCTCACAAGGAAAGCGATCGTATCTCAGAGTTTCACCAATAGTAATGTAAATTTTGTGTACTGTTCTGAAGGCAAGACTTACCCTTTCCTTACCAACAGTCAAGCAATATTTTCCTTCAGTCCAAAAGGAACAGCGTCGCCTCGACCATCTCAGGCCGGGGTAAGGCGTTCAAATCCTCACCACCACCGCAGATACCAACCTTTCCCTCCCCTGCCATTCCTCCAGCAGCCAGTCCTCCTTCATACGCCGGGAGATCTAGTGGCAGTTTTATCGAGTCCTAGTTCTCTAAGGCACGTTGTTTTCTTACATGGGAGTTTTGATTCTCTCATTGTCGTACACATTACCTGGTCAGCTACGATCGATTTCTTCTCAATTATGGCTTTCTTATGTATATCGCGTCGTTAATTATGATATTTACACATGCTTTGAGTTTCTTGTTTATATATATAGTGTGTGTGTGTGTGTGTGTGTATGTGTGTGTGTGCCCTTTATCTTTGGAATTCTGATTTTGTAGAAGGGAAAAAGCAAGCGCTTCAAGCACACCCACATATGCTCGCATCCACCCACTCACCCTCTCATACATATAGACAAGACACACTCGCACGCGCTCACCCACTTACACCCACCCACCCACCCACCCACCCACACACACACACACACACACACACACACACACACACACACACACGGTGACGACGAGGGCCATGAGCAGGTCTGTATACATATTGACGTGAGCTTGTCGGCATTTCAATAACACTCGACTCTGTCCCTTGCGACCACCACCACCACCACCACCACCAGCACCGCCACCGCCACCACTGCCACCGCCGCCTGAAAGGAGTAACGGCTGGAATGTTGTATAGAAACTGAAGTAAAAATACAAAACGGTCGAGTCCCCAAAATTGTTAGGGGGGAATACCTGGTTGGTGACCCTCGAGGATATATATATTTTACTCGCTGCTTGTGCTGAGCGAACCGTGTACTGCGCTGAACTCAGGAAAGAACAAGGAGTCAGCAGTCTTTCAATCCTATATGTAACTCAGCAACTTCTGCTTGGTTCTGTTTCTCCGCCCTTTACGACTGCTCTCTCCACCTTACTAATAATGCAAGAGTTCAGTATTTTCACTCTTCCATTCCTTTCTCTGGTAAACTCTGGAATCTTTGCCTTATTTTGTCCTTCCACCTAACATGACTCTTCTGTTCACCTTACAAGTGCAAGAGTTCACTGGAATCTTCACTCTTTCATCCCTTTTTATGGTAAACACTAAAATTCTGCCTCGTTTTATTCTTCTACCTAACATGACTCTTTTTGTCCACCATACTAGTGCAAGATTTCACCAGTATTTTCATTCTTTCATCCCTTTTTCTGCTAAACTCTGGAATTCTTTACTTCATCTTGTTCTTCCACCTAACATAGCTTCTTTGTCCACCTAACTAGTGCAAGATTTCACCAGTATTTTCACTCTTTCTTTTCTTTCTCTGGTAAACTATGGAATTCTTTGCTTCATTTTGTTCTTCCACCTAACATAACTCCTCTATCCACCTAACTACTGCAAGAGTTCACCAGCATCTTCACACTTTCATTCCTCTCTGTGGTAAATTTTGGAACTCTCTGCATGGTTTTATTCTTTCAGTTTCCATCACATTTTAATTCACCTTACTAGTACTGCACATTGCAAGTATTGACCAACATCTTCACTCTTTCATTCCTACCGTGGTAAGATCTTGAACTCTGTTTATTTTTTTTATACTTTTAAATATTTGACAACATCCTTAGAAATATGGTAGTTAGATGAATTAAGATAATGAGTATTTCAAGAGGTGAATATCAAGTCATATGGTAGTTAGATAAATTAAGATAATGAATATTTCAAGAGGTGAATATCAAGTCACCTCCTAAATCAGCCAAGCCAATCAGAACTCTTACCTACTCAACTCTTTCGGGATTGGCAATGAACCCTTTCACCGGTAATGGCAGTATGACTCTGTTACTTCATTAGAGTAATCCTAAATGATTACAACGAGCAAAAATAAAGCTGAAGGCACTAAAAGGTTTCCACTGCTCGATCACTCCCTTTTTCTTCTCAGTGATGTCTTCCAAAATAATAGTCTACCTGCAGTAAATAATTTAATCAGCCTTGAGAAGATCATAGGCAATTTTACTGAACGAAAGTGAAATTACAGGCAGGAAAGGGTTACAATTACTCGATCCCTCCCTTTGCTTTCAATGGCGTCTTTGAAAATTGTATTTTGAACATAATATTAACCATCTGACTGCTAATGGCCCTTATTATCTTCTTTACGTAACTCGAAGCAATTATACTTCTCAAAAATTAGGGTACATGCACTTCAAATTCTTCACTAAATATTCGATCACTTCCTCTGCCATGAGTGTTATCTTTCAGAATCATAATATAAATGTGCACAAGACCATGTTGGAGAGGCCATAGCAGCCAAACGGTGATGACTCGGAGAAATGGACCCACTTAGGAAGAAACATGCCAAGCTTATCAAGACAACACGCTTGCTTTCCTTTCTTCACTCTTCCAGCGCCGCTCAGAGATGAAAATGCAAAGGAAGGTGCTTGATAGTGTCACTGGCCATTAGTACGAAGAAGCACTCATTAAGATAGCGTGGTATTAGCCTCTCCCTTGGCTTAGAACAGTGAGGAACTGAGAAATGCGGTAGTCTTTTCAGTTTGGACTGTGACACCGGGAACTGGGATTAGGAAACATCTTTTCTCTCACACTGGAGGACTGCAGAGCTGAGTAACTGGGACCAGAAGGCATGTTACTCTAGAGAATTGGAGAACTGGGTAACTGGTAAATGCTTTAATCTTTGATAATCTCGACTGGGACGCTTAAAACTGAAGACTGGAAAGCATGGTAGTCTGTTTTGTCAGTCTGGAGGTCTAGAGAACCGGGTAACTGGGGACTGGGAAACGCTGTAGTTCCTTCTGTTAATTTAGACTGGGACGCTAGAAACTATAGAGACTGGAAGGCATTGTGGTCTTTCCTCTTACTCTAGAAGACTGCGGAACTGTTAACTGGAAACTGGGGAATCTGATAATCTGGGACACTGGGGACTGGAAGGAGTGGTAATAGTTTCTCTTCCTTCATATTGGGAACATGGGAACTCCGGAATGTGCTTGTTCTTTCTCTTCCTTGAGAACTAGAACACTGGAAACTGGGGAACTTGTTGCTTCTTTCTCCTTATTCAGACTGTGGAAATGAGGACTGGGGAACGCGTGAAGAAAACTGCTGGAAATAAGAACCGGTGGAAACAACTTGTCGAAATAGGAACTTGAAGAAAATAAGAAATGGTGAAAATAAGAACTGGTGGACACAACTTGTCAAAAATAAAAACTTGAAGAAATAAGATCTTGTAGAAATAAAAACTGACGGAAATAGAAACTGATGAAAATAAGAACTAGAGGAAAATAAGAACTGGTGGAAAATAAGAACTGGTGGAAATAAGAACTGATAAAATAAGAACTGGTGGATATATGAACTTGTGGAGATAAGAACTGGAGGAAAATTAGAACTGGTGGAAATAACAACTGGTGGAAGTAAGCACTAGTGGAAATAATAACTGGGAAATGCTAAAAAGACAAAGAGCGAATGGTGATGAACATGATGAAAACAAAAATGAAGAAGATATAAAAAGTTAACAGCTAGTGGAAAAAATGAGCAGGATAGCAAGACGAAGAAAACAGTAAATGGAATGATGAAGGAAATAGAACAGAAAGAGATGAGATAAAACAACAAGTGAAGAGAGGAACAGGTACTAAAACGATAGACAGCAGATGGAAGAACTGAAAGAAACGTAGAGAGAAAAGCAGATGAGCGAAAGGGTAAAGAAAATTAGAGAAACCGAGAACATAACAGAAAGATAGAGAGGAGAATGGTACTAGAAGAGAATGAAGAGTAGACGAAAGATGGAAAAAGATGCAGGTGAAACAATAGATGATGAGGAAAGCACGTGACAGAGAAAAATGAAGTACATGTGCACAAAAAATATATAAAACGAAAAGAAATATTGGATGAAGGGTAGACGAAAGATGGAGAAGATTGAAAAAAATAAGATAGATAAAAAATAAAAAAAACTAAACAAGCAGGTGACAGAAGAATGAAAAAAAAAAAACTTGTATTAAAAAACGTATAAAAGAAAGAGAAGAAATGGTAGGAGGAGAAGTACAAGGTAGAGATGAAGTAAAGGAGGGGAGGGGAAAGTCGGACAAATACCAAGATCAGATCAAGTGTACAGAAAAACGGTATCTGAGGTTGTCTTTCCATCTCTCGAAACCTATCGCACCATTGAGGACAGGAAACCTTGGAAGTATTCACCGGAAATTATCCTACAGATCGCTTTGACTTGCGCGCACACACACACACACACACACACACACACACACACACACACACACACACACACACACACACACACACACACACACACACACACACACACACACACACACACACACACACACACACACACACACATCCGTCAAAGCGTGAACTGGAATGTTATTTTTCTTCGTTGTTATTATTTTTTTATTCGGATAGAGATGAATGGAGAGAGGAGAGAGAGAGAGAGAGAGAGAGAGAGAGAGAGGGAGAGAAGAGAGAGGAGAGAGAGAGAGAGAGAGAGAGAGAGAGAGAGAGAGAGAGAGAGAGAGAGAGGGGGGGGAAATAGGTTGTAGATAAATAGATTTACACGTACGTAGACAAAAAAAAACAAATGAGAGAGAGAGAGAGAGAGAGAGAGAGAGAGAGGAGAGAGAGAGAGAGAGAGAGAGAGAGAGAGAGAGAGAGAGAGAAGGATTCCATATCAATCCTTCATTACCTTTTGACCTCCTTTAGGATTGGTGAACGCAAGGGGCTTTGAGTCTCGAATAACCCCAAGCTACGTCCCCAGAAAATAGTGAGGCAGGCAGCAGCAGTACTCAGGAAGGGGGGGGCTTACCTGCTGCCTCCTAGTAATCTGATAGCACACCTTCATTATGGGCTTTTGCTGATGTACTCGAGGTTGTTGTTGTTGTTGTTGTTGTTGTTGTTGTTGTTGTTGGTTGTGGTTCGTGGTGGTGGTGGTGGTTGTGTTGTGGTTCGTGGTAGTGGTGGTGGTTGTGTTGTGGTTACGTTGTCGTTGGTGTTGTTGTTAGTGATTGTGGTAATGCTGCTGTTGTTGTTGTTGTTGTTGTTGTTGTTGTTGTTATTGTTGTTGTTGTTGTTGTTGTGGTTGTGTTGGTTGTGGGTTCGTGGTGGTGGTGGTGGCCTGTGTTGTGGTTCGTTGGTAGTGGTGGTGGTTGTGTTGTGGTTACGTTTGTCGTTGGTGTTGTTGTTAGTGATTGTGGTAATTTTGCTGTTGTTGTTGTTGTTGTTGTTGTTGTTGTTGTTGTTGTTGTTGTTGTTGTCGTTGTTACTGCTTATCTTGTTCACTGTAATAAAATTTTAACTTTTTTTGTCTTTAGTCAGTAAATGTTATTTCCTAATTGCTTTTATAAAAAAAATAAAAGAAAATGACAATTATTCCCTTTAAAACTTTTTTTTTTCTGATCTGGGCTGTGATATTTTGAAACTAACCTGCTATCATATATCCAGACCTTATGTCATCCATTGCGCCAGTGCCACGCTGCTCTGAGCTCCTCGTACCCATCCCTCAAAAGAGAGAGCGGCAGTTTTTAGGAAGGAAAAACAGTTCAGAAAATTGTCATTGATCCAGATTTCAGAGGAGCAACTAAGGAGAGAAACTCTTACTTAGTAATGATGGCCTTATTGATGGGTCTCCAAGGCGGCTTTACCAAATTTCCTTCTTACCTTTGCCTTTGGGACAGCAGGAGCAGGGACACCGTGGCACACTACCACAAGAGGGGACTGTCCTCAGCTGACCGAGTTTAGTGTCGGGAAGAACAACGTCATATGAGAGACATTGTTGGGCCCAGATAGGTAGTTTCCTTCACTGCACTTAAAATTGGGCCTTACGGAACAATTCGTCAGAGTTCTAGATAAAGAGTATGCAACTTTTAAGTATCTCCAAGATTACTTCCATAAGCTGTCTGCGGCAAAAAGTGAATACCGGTGTCTTCGTCGGTCCGCAAATAAAGAAGGTCATGGAGTGCAAGAAGAAGTCCAAGAAGCTCACTAAGACGGAAAAAGCAGGCGTGGAACAGCTTCGTCGCAGTGTTTCTTGGCTTCTTGGGGGAATCACCAAAGTCGAAAACTATGTGGAGCTTGTTGAGACCTTGGTGAGAAACTACGAAGATGAGTTGCAGGATGTCCCTCAAAATCCATATCCTTGACGCTCATCTTGATAAATTTAAGGAGAACAAGTGGGCGTACTCTGAGGAGCAAGGCGAGCACTTCCACCAGGATGTACTGGACTTTGAACACCGCTATCAAGGGTAGTATAATGGAAACATGATGGGAGACTATATTTGGGGGCTGATTCGTGAAAGTCATTTACAGTATAAAACGTAAATCGCAGAAGAAACTACTCATTTATAATGTTTACTGCCTCACTTGTGTAATCCTAGAATAAAGAAATGCTACTTTTGTATCATATGTCACTTTGTTTCTACTTTGTGCAAATGAGTGTTCAAATTCGCCACTTTCCTCCAAATGGTAAATCTGATGAATATTATTATCCTGGCAACAAAAGTAAAGTTAGAAGTAAATATCAGTGTTTTTTCATGTTTTCTAGGCATAAGCAAAAGAAAAATAACATTTTTTTTTTTTTATGTAGGAAGGACACTGGCCAAGGGCAACAAAAATCTAATAAAAAAAAAAGCCCACTGAAATGCCAGTCCCATAAAAGGGTCAAAGCAGTGGTCAAAAATTGGTGGATAAGTGTCTTGAAACCTCCCTCTTGAAGGAATTCAAGTCATAGGAAGGTGGAAATACAGAAGCAGGCAGGGGAGTTACAGAGTTTACCAGAGAAAGGAATGAATGATTGAGAATACTGGTTAACTCTTGCGTTAGAGAGGTGGACAGAATAGGGGTGAGAGAAAGAAGAAAGTCTTGTGCAGCGAGGGGCGCGGAAGGAGGGGAGGCATGCAGTTAGCAAGATCAGAAGAGCAGTTAGCATGAAAATAGCGGTAGAAGACAGCTAGATATGCAACATTGCGGCGGTGAGAGAGGGGCTGAAGACAGTCAGTTAGAGGAGAGGAGTTGATGAGACGAAAAGCTTTTGATTCCACCCTGTCTAGAAGAGCATTGTTGAGTTGTTACCCAAGGAAAAAAATCGTGTCACACAGTGACACCATAACCACAGTGATAGTGGTTATGGTAGTAGCAAACAGAAGTAGTAATAGTAGTAGTAGCAGTAGCAGCAGTAGTAGTAGTGGTAATAGTGGTGGTGGTGCTGGTGGTTTTTTAATAGTTATATCGTGTTTTTTTTTTTTTTTTTTTTTTTTTAGCGTGTGTGTATGAATTTCTTTCGCTCTTGTATGTTTTTTTGTCTTTTTGTATGTTTTTTTTTCTTGGTACATCTTTTATATAGGTATCAGCTTTTCCCTCTCTCTCTCTCTCTCTCTCTCTCTCTCTCTCTCTCTCTCTCTCTCTCTCTCCTCTCTCTCTCTCCTCCTCTCTCTCTCTCTCTCTCTCTCTCTCTCTCTCTCTCTCTCTCTCTCTCTCTCTCTCTCCCTTTCTATTTTTCAATTTTTTGCTCAATTTCTGTTCCTTCAGGCAATCCGTTTTCTGTCTTTCCTTTGTTTCTTTCTCCGTATTCAATTCCTCACGTGGTCTGTGTTGGATTTATTTCTCTTCCATCATGTCTTTCCTTCCTCGCTTTCTTTTGTTTTACTTAAGTGTTGTTGTTTTAATTTCCTTCTTTCTTCCTGTTTTTTTTTTGTGATGCTTATTTATTCTACCTCTATTTGTTTACATCCTGGCATTATTCACTGTATTGTTTTTTTGCTTCCTTCCTTTATTTTCTCCTTTCTTCGTTCATGTATTTTGTAACCCGAACTTAAACACACACACAACACACACACACACACACACACACACACACACACACAGAGGAGAGAGAGAGAGAGAGAGAGAGAGAGAGAGGAGAGAGAGAGAGAGAGAGAGTAGGGTTATTCTCGTTAACTTAATACCCACCCATTCTATGCTCCGTTGCAGGGAAATTACCCTATTATGCGTTTCCCTCGTGGGAGTCAACATTGCATTTCTCCCCTAGTTGATGCTGCTATCGGTGAGGAGGTGAGGCGAGAGCGAGAGAGAGAGAGAGAGAGAGAGAGAGAGAGAGAGAGAGAGAGAGAGAGAGAGAGAGAGAGAGAGAGAGAGAGAGAGAGAGAGAGAGAGAGAGAGAGAGAGAGAGAGAGAGAGAGAGAGAGAGAAACAGAATAATCCAATGAAAGAGACAGAGCGAGAGAGAGAGACGAGAGAGAGAGAGAGAGAGAGAGAGAGAGAGAGAGAGAGAGAGAGAGAGAGAGAGAGAGAGAGAGAGAGAGAGAGAGAGAATGATGATGATGATGGTGAAATTTAGACAAAGTAGAATAGGAATACAAAAAAAAAAAAAAAAATAAGAGTGTGCAAAAAAGAGGAGACTTCGATAGGAAGACTCAGAAGACAAAAACAAGAAAAACATGAACAGATTATAACACACACACACACACACACACACACACACACACACACACACACACACACACACACACACACACACACACACACACACACACACACACACACACACACACACACATACACACACAGGTAGTCAAAATGAGTGAATAAAGTCAAAATATACGGATTAAAAGAAAAAGAAAAACGTTCCTATCTTTTCATTAAACTTTGAATACAACAAACTAGCTCAAAATCTTAAGCTGGCAAACTATTACAAAGGATGTGATTTTTTCCCTTCCATCACTTCCACTTCACTTCCTTCAAGAGGGAGGTTTCAAGACACTTATCCTTCAATTTTTGACTACCGCTTTAGACCCTTTTCTGGTACTGGCATCTCAGTGGGCTTTTTTTTTTTTTTATTGGATTTTTGTTGTCCTTGGCCAGTGTCCTTCCTACATATATATAAAAAAAAACTACCTTCACTTTTTCTTTCATTATTTACATACAATCTTCGAGAAAAGCGAACATATTAACTCGTTAGGCAATACGAAACTTCTGAAGACTGTGAAAAAAGTAAACACCAGCAATACATTACCACTTATATGTGTTCACTAACTCCTAATTTATCGGCCAGCGGGGTGTTCGATCCTTTTTTTTTTTTTTTTTTTTTTTTGACGTCTGTATCTTTCCCTCAGTCCGTCTTTCCACCCATCCCTCACTTTTCAGTATACTCGTACTTCCACTTTTCTCTATCTCTCCAGCCTCTCTTTCTTTCCATCAATTCTCACATGTCACCCCTCACACATTCTCTCCCGTTCTCTCTTATTCCTGTACCCTCCCCCACACTCACCGCTACTCCTTATTCAAGCCTTAACTAGTATTCTCAGTCATTCATTCTTTTTTTTTTTTTTTTTTTTTTTTTTTGTGAACTCTGGAACTCCCTGCCTGCTTCTGTATTTCCTCCTTCCTGTCACTTAAACTTATCATCGTTTTGGTTGACACTTCTGACCTTTCTCTTGGGACTGGCACTTCAGTTGGCCTCTTTTTTTTTTCGCTCTTTTTGTTGCCCTTGACCAATGTCCCTCTTATATAAAAAAAAAAAAAAAAGAAAAAGCCTCTCACATCGTCCTCTCTTCAATAAGATCAACCACTCCCCTATTTCTTCTCATACGTGCAGTCTAGCATATAGCCTTCCTTCCCACGCTCCACCCTTCGTTCCTCTGAGCCCCTGAACCCTCTCTCTCTCTCTCTCTCTCTCTCTCTCTCTCTCTCTCTCTCTCTCTCCTCTCTCTCTCTCCTCTCTCTCTCTCTCTCTCTCTCTCCCTTACATTTCCATTAGCTGAGATGAGTCAAGTGAACTAATCATTAATGAGTCTAGCCGTGGATATGATTCAAAACTGATTTATTGGATATTTTGGTATTAATAAATTAGGTTAGGTTGGGTTGGTTGTGTTAGGTTAAGTTAGATTAGGTTAGGTCAGGTTGGGTTAGGTTAGATTGAGCTAGATTAGGTTGGTTTAGGTTAGATTAGGTTAGGTTGGGTTAGGTTTAGGTTAGGTTGAGTTAGTTTAGATTGCGTTAGGTTAGGTTGAGTTGGGTTAGGTTAAATTAGGTTACGTTAGGCTAAGTTGGGTTAGGTTGGGTTAGGTTAGGTTAGGTTGCGTTAGGTTAGGTTGGGGTTATGTTACATTAGGTTAGTTTAGGTTGGATTAGGTTAGGTTAGGTTGGATATGATATAGTATTAGATATGTAAGACACAATCACCTCTCAAATCTCTCTCCATCTCTCTCTTACATCACCAATCTCTCCCATTCCCCTTACCCTAGCAGCCATCCACCCCTCCACGCCCTCCACCACCTCCCCCTTCACCCTCCTCCATCTCCCGCATGTCTCTTCCCCCCAAAGCGAGTTGAGACCTTTCGGAACCTCCAAACACAAGCTTCCATTGTCTTGCTTCAGATTATATAGTCGTAGTGACGGTGGCGCGAGGGACTCCATCAGTGTGGCAGGAGGAGAAGGCGCAGGAGAGAAACAGGGAGGTGGGAAGGGAATGGAAGGTTGGGAATGGAAAGGAAGAGGAAGAGTGGTATGACAAGAAAAGGAGGAAAGAGGAAGACAGAGAGGGACAGGAAGGTGGGAATGAATGGAAGGGAAGAGGAAGAGTGAAATAACAAGGAAGGGAGGAAAAGAAAGAGATAGGAAGGTGGAAATGGAAGGGAAGAGGAAGAGATAAATTAAAAGAAAGAGAGGAAGAGGGAAAGACAGGGACGTGGGGATGGAAAGGGATAAGAAAAGAGTAAAATAACAAGGAAGGGAGGGAGAGATAGAGAGAGACAGAAGGTAGGGAATGAAAGAGGGTAGAAATGGAATGGAAGAGGAAAGATTGAAATAACAAGGAAGGGAGGAAGAGAGAAAAATAAAGAGGAGGGAGAGTAAAGCATAGAGAGAGAGAAATGGGGAAAACTGGAAATTGAATAGAGAGAGAGAGAGAGAGAGAGAGAGAGAGAGAGAGAGAGAGAGAGAGAGAGAGAGAGAGAGAGAGAGAGAGAGAGAGAGATAAAAGAGAAATAGTTAGAAAGGGGAGAAACTGGTGAGAGGGAGAGGAGATAGAAGAAGGGATGAGTGAGAGAGGGATAAAGGGGCCGGATTAAAGAGGGACGCACGAGAGAGAGAGAGAGAGAGAGAGAGAGAGAGAGAGAGAGAGAGAGAGAGAGATACGGAAAAAGATAAAAGAAATAGAAAAAAATAAAAAGAAATATAACAACACTAATTATTTGCTTATTAATTTATGTACTTATTTATTTATTTATATTTTTATCTGTTCAATGCTAGTCCATCACCAGGTCCGTTTTCTTCCTGTTTCCCTCCTGTTTTCCTCCAGTTTCCTTCCTTTTTCCTTCCTGTTTCTCTCCTTCCTGTTTCTCTCCCTTCCTGTTTTCCTTCTTGTTTCTCTCCTGTTTTCCCTTGTTTTCCTTCCTGTTTCCCTCCCGTTTTCCTCCAGTTCTCCCATGTTTCCCTCTAGATTCCCTCCTGTTTTCTCTCCTGTTTCCTTCCCGGTTACCTTTTTTCTCTTTCCCTCCTGTTTAACTTCTGTTTCCTTCTCGTTTCCCTCTTTCTCCCGTTTCCCTCCTGTTTTCTTCCTGTTTCCCACCTGTTTTCTTTGGTTTCCTTCTGTTTTCCTTCTGTTTTTCTCCTGTTCCCTCCTGTTTCCCTCCTGTTTTCCTCCTGTTTTCCTTCTGTTTCCTTCTGTTTCCCTCCTGTTTCCCTGCTGTTTTCCTCCTGTTTTCCCTCCTGTTTTCCTCCTGCTTCACTCCTGTTTCCTATATGTTTCCCTTCTGTTTCCCTTCTGTTACCTCAGGTACCTCTCTTCCTGCACATCACTTCTCATCCTGTTCTCTCTCTCTCTCTCTCTCTCTCTCTCTCTCTCTCTCTCTCTCTCTCTCTCTCTCTCTCTCTCTCTCTCTCTCTCTCTCTCTCTCCTCTCAGATTCTCTCTATTCCTCTTCCGTTCCCTTCCTCTCATCTCCCTCCTCCTTCCTTCCTGCTCTCTCTCTCTCTCTCTCTCTCTCTCTCTCTCTCTCTCTCTCTCTCTCTCTCTCTCTCTCTCTCTCTCTCTCTCTCTCTCTCTCTCTCTCTCTCTCTCTCTCTCTCTCTCTCTCTCTCTCTCTCTCTCTCTCTCTCTCTCTCTCTCTCTCTCTCTCTCTCTCTCTCTCTGACAGAAAGACAGATAACCAGACTGGTATCTAGACAGGCATAAGTAGACAGATAAATAGATAGACAAAATGTAGAGAGAGAGAGAGAGAGAGAGAGAGAGAGAGAGAGAGAGAGAGAGAGAGAGAGAGAGAGAGAGATTTATGATAAGACAGAAAAACCGACTGATACAGGTAATATAGATTATTGTAGAGAGAGAGAGAGAGAGAGAGAGAGAGAGAGAGAGAGAGAGAGAGAGAGAGAGAGAGAGAGAGAGAGAGAGAGAGAGAGAGCACACCTGAATTCCCACTAAATATCGAAGGAGGAGGAGGAAGAGAAGTAGAGACGGAGGTATAGAAGGAGGAGCTGGAAGAGGAGGAGGAGAAGAGGAGGAGGAGAGGAGGTGCGATGTCATTAGAACACAACACAACACAAGGAGAAACACTAAGACAATGGGGAAACACAATGATCTGAAGAGACGACCATTCTGGCTGATTTTAGTGTTGATGGGAGGCGCGGAGAGGGAGGCGGGGAAGCAGAAACACACGCACACACACACACACACACAGGTATAAAGGCGTACACACAATGGCCAGTCTTTGATGATTGTTACAACTTGCAGTCTCCGTTTAAGAGTGTAAAGTCTCACTGAGTATTGGCAAGGAGAGGAAGAGAGAAGGTCAGAGTCTGGGGTGTGAGAACGGCAAGATTGGAAGCGAACGGAAAAGGCGACACCTGAATAAGAGATGAAGGAGCAGGGGAGAAAGAGAGAGACAAGAGGAGTCAGAGGGAAAAGGCACAGGAGGAGGAAGAGGAGGAGGAGGAGATACATAGGCACGAAGAATGAGAAGGAAGACGTGGAAGAGAGAAGAAAGAGGGAGATACAAATGAAGAGAGAAAAAGTAAGAATAAGAGGATAAAGAGAATAAGGAGGAAGAGAAGAAAGAATAAGATAATAGGGAAAATTGGAAGGATGAAGAGACGGAGGCGGAGGAAGAAAGAGAGAATGATGAAAAGAGGAATAGAAGAATTAAGAGAAGGGGGATAAGGAAGAGGAGAAAGAGACGGAAGAAGTTATGGAGAAAGAGAAGTAATTAGAGAAAAGGGAGAATAAGAAAGAGGAGAAAGAATGAGAGAAGAATAGAGAAAATGAGATGGAAGGAGGAGGATGAAAAGGATGAAGAGAAGGAGAAAAAGGAGGTTGAAAAAGAGGAGACAGAGACGGTAGAAGGGATAGAGGAGCATAAGTAGTTGATATCGAAGAAGGAGGATAAGAAAGAGCAGAAGGAGGAGGAGGAGAAAACAAATAATAAAAAATAAATATAAAAAAAAAACACAACTCAGTAGAAACAACGAAACGAACGAAGATAAACGGAATAAGAAAGCACAAAGCAATGTAACCAAACCGTCAAATAAGAACAATGACACACGAAGAAAACGAGAGACAAGACGCAAACCCACAGACAGCCAGACACTCAGGCAGGGCGGCAGGAATAACAGTAAAAAGGTGATAAAGAGATATAGCGAGAGCAGCGGTATGTTAACGTTCTCCTGCATATATATGTTGCCTTCAGGTGTTGGTGGCGCCTTGTGGTGTCACTGGAGACTTCGGGGAGCAGGAGACGTCCGAGAGAGGGAGTGAAATGGAGGGAAGGAGTGAGAGACAGAGGTTGGAATAGTGAAGAGGATGGCTTATAGAAAGTCTCCGTAGAGTAAGGAAGGAGGAAATGTATTGAATGATTTGTGACTAGTAGAGAGAAAAAAGGCATGTCTGTAGAATAGGGTAAGAGGGAATGTTAGAGTAGGAGGGAGGGAAGCAAGAGATGTCTAGTAGAAAGAACAGTCTGTATGGAGTTGGGGAGAATGGAATGTTAGAGTAAGGAGTAAGAATTGGCTCATAGAAAGAATAGTATGTGTAGAATATGGAAGGAGGGAATTTGTGGCAGGAAGGGAGGGTGGAATATCTGATGGGAGACTAAGGAGGAAGAAGGAAATGTCAGAGAGAGAGAGAGAGAGAGAGAAGGGAAGATGGTTAGAAGTTGATGGACTGAGAATGACTGATGAATTGAGTTTTTTTCCACCACAACATCGAGGTCACATGCTTTTCCGGTACAGTGGCATCGATTTCATTATATTCTAGACGCCGTAAAAGGATATAATGAAAGTGAGTAATGATGCTTTTCGTTCTCAGCCTTTTCACTGCTATGGTAGCTTTTAGGTGACATTCAGTATAGGAATATAATTAGCAAGGGCATATGAAGAATACAAAGAATATGAGGCTCGTTTCCTATTTTCTATGCTACAAAACTGGTTGATATACTCTTGTACAAAAATATGTCTGAAAAATGCTAAAGGGTTATGGGAAAAAATGACTAGCACTGAAAGGGTTACAAGGTTATAAATCATCTTGTCAGCCATCCAGCACGAATATATCACATCTACTCTCTTATGTTTAACTAATAAGTCCGTGGCACTCAATAGGTTAAAAATCCATTAAAAATCAAAAACACAATACATAAGAAAATATTTATAAATGCTTTACTCTTCCACCACGACTATTTTCAAAGAGCACAAAGATAATTAGCAGGGTTCTCAATAGTGTTTTTTACTCATAATAATGTAGAAATCTTCTTCATTTGTCACTAGAGCCATGAAAACACCCTTAAAAACCGGTATAATCTCAGGTGGAGGTGCGGCGGGAAAGTGTCTCTGAATATTACCCACAAAATAACACACTTTTACACATACACCGTGCCACTAATTTAAAAACTGATGCATATCGAAAAACTTTGTGTTCAGGGAGGAAAGAAAATGTTGGACATAAAAAGAAAGTAACTGGCTTGAGAGTGTGGAATAGGATCCGTGACAGAAAGGAAGGAGGGGGATAGAGGTTCATAGTGAAGGTTTTTGAGGTAAAGAGGAAAAGGAAGCTTGTAGGAAAGGGTAAGGAAGAGAAAGGTTAAGGAAAAGGGGAAAAAGAAGAGAACGAAAGGAAAAGGGAGAAAAAAAGGGGTTTGGGTAAGAAAGAGAAAGGTTTTTAAGGAAGTGGAAAAGTAAACCTGTAGGAAAGATGAGAGGAAGAGGGATCTGAATGAAGAAAGGAAAGTTTTGAGGAAAAGAGGGGAAAAATAGGAAAGGCAGGGAGAGGAAGAGGTGTTTGAATGGAGAAAGGAAAGATTATTGAGGGAAGGATGAAGAAGAAAATGGAAAGTAGAAAAGAGAAAGAGGTGTTTGAATGAAGAAGGGAAAGGAGAGCTTGAAGTAGTGGGCAGCGGGAGGAACCCACAGATATACATGCATAAACGAAAACGGGAACACAAGCTGACTGAAAGAATTAAATGAAAATAAAGAAGTTGGAGAGTACAAATAGAGGAAAAGAAAATTATACCAGAAGAGAGAGAAAAAATATAAATAAACAAGAAATAGATTACAAATATAGGAAAAGAAAATTATGGCAATAGAGAAGAAGAAAATTACAAGGAGAGAGAGAGAGAGAAAACAGTAAATAAGAAAGAAATAGATTACAAGTGTAGGAAAAGAAAATTATACCAGTAAGAGAAAGAGAGAAAACTACATGGAGAGAGAGAGAGAGAGAGAGAGAGAGATGAGAGAGAGAGAGAGAGAGAGAGAGAGAGAGAGAGAGAGAGAGAGAGAGAGAGAGAGACTATAAATAAGCAAGAAATATCTATCAGTAGGGAAGAAAATTATAAGTACAGAAGAAATGTTCAAATATGGAAGAAAATTAAAAGTATAGGAAAAAAATAGAGAAGAAAACACGAATTACTGAAGAAAACTGCAAGTTGTGAATAGAGAATAATAAAACTGCAAGTAGAGGAGAAAACTGTAAATAAAAAGAAAACTGCAAATAAAGAGAAAAAAAAAAATAAATAAGAGAAAAACTGCAAATAGTGAAGAAAATCATAAATAGAAAATAGAAAAAAAATAAAGAAGCCGATAAAAAGTGAAAAAAACGAACGAAAATTGAAAAAAAAAGAAAAACACGAACTGAGAAAAAGCAAAATACGAAAAGAAAACAAAAAAAAATAAAAGAAAGGAAATAAAACAAACTAAAACAAAAAAAAAGAAAAGGAAAAGAAAATAAATGAACAATAGACGAAGATAGAGCAACAACACCTGAAAATGACAACTCGAGGGACACGTTAACCCCAGCAAGAATTATTAAACCCTTGAGTGCCTCTGCCGGTTGTAGCCAGCGTGTCGTGCAGTGCTGCTTTGTCAATATTGTCTTTCCCTTAGCTATCCGGTGCATCTTTCCTTCACTGCTAGCCACTCTAAGGGAGGCTAAATAGAGAAGTAGATTTGAATTGCTGAAGAAAACTAAATAAAGAAGTGCAAGAAGATGAGAAGAAAGCAGATAGAGATAGAAGGCAATTAAGTAACTGGTGCATCATTTCTTGTTTGCTAGCCATTCTGAGGGAGGCTTAGTAGAAAAAGTAGATTTGAATTACTAAAGAAAACTAAATAAAGAATCTAATCTATTAACAGTGGTGTTCCTCAGGGTTCTGTCCTGTCACCCACTCTCTTCTTATTATTCATTAATGATCTTCTAAACCAAACTTCTTGTCCTATCCACTCCTACCCTGATGATACCATCCTGCACTTTTCCACGTCTTTTCATAGACGTCCAACCCTTCAGGAAGTAAACATTTCACGCAGGGAAGCCACAGAACGCTTGATCTTTCTAAAATTTCTGATTGGGGCAGAGCAAACTTGGTATTGTTCAATGCCTCAAAAACTCAATTCCTCCATCTATCAACTCGACACAACCTTCTAGACAACTATCCCCTCTTCTTCAATGACACTCAACTGTCCCCTTCTTCTACACTGAACATCCTCGGTCTGTCCTTTACTTATAATCTGAACTGGAAAGTTCACATCTCATCTCTAGCTAAAACAGCTTCTATGAAGTTAGGTGTTCTGAGACGTCTCCAGTTTTTTTCTCACCCCCCCGGTTGCTAACTCTGTACAAGGGCCTTATCCGTCCATGTATGGAGTATGCTTCACATGTCTGGAGGGGGTTCCACTCACACTACTCCTCTAGACAGGATGGAATCAAAAGCTTTTCGTCTCATCAACTCCTCTCCTCTAACTGACTGTCTTCAGCCTCTCTCTCATCGCCGCAATGTTGCATATCTAGCTGTCTTCTACCGCTATTTTCATGCTAACTGCTCATCTGATCTTGTTAACTGCATGCCTCTCCTCCTCCCGCGGCCTCGCTGCACAAGACTTTCTTCTTTCTCTCACCCCTATTCTGTCCACCTCTCTAGCGCAAGAGTTAACCAGTATTCTCAATCATTCATCCCTTTTTCTGGTAAACTCTGGAACTCCCTGCCTGCTTCTGTATTTCCACCTTCCTATGACTTGAATTCCTTCAAGAGGGAGGTTTCAAGACACATATCCTTCAATTTTTGACTACCGCTTTGGACCCTTTTTATGGGACTGGCATTTCAGTGGGCATTTTTTTTTTATCGGATTTTTGTTGCCCTTGGTCAGTGTCCCTTCTACATAAAAAAAAAAAAAAAGCAGCGGTAATAGAAGAAAATTAAGCTCTTTGGCATTTCTTTCCTTGATTGCTAGCCACGTTGAGGGAAACTAAATTGGTAAGTAGATCTGAATGACTGAAGAAAATGAAGAAGAGAGTTGTAAATAGATGAGAAGAAAGCAGTAGATATAGAAGAAAACTAAGCTCTTTGGCACATTTTTCCTTGATTGTTAGCCGCTCTGAGACAACTTTTCTTGTTCTGCAGCCCTGGAAAAGAATAGTAAGTGGAGAAATAAACTTGAATTACTGAAGAAAACTGCAAATAAAGGAGAAAACTACGAATAGATGAGAAGGAAGCAGCAGATATAGAAGAAAATTATAAGTAGAGAGGAGGAAAATTGCAGATACAAAAAGTATTTAAAAATAAAGGAGAAAACTGCAAATATAAAAAAAAAAATTCTATGGGGTTGTTATAGTTTATTGTGGTCGTGGTATGTAATTATTTTTTTTTATATCCTTCCTTCATTCATTTCGCCTTTTCTCTTCCTCCTTCATTTCTCTCTTCCTCATGTCGCATGTTCTTCCTTCTTTGTGTTTCATCTCCTCTTCCTCCGTCCTTTCTCCCTTCTTCCATTCTTGTTGTTGCATATTCTTCCTTCTTTGTGTTTCATCTCCTCTTCCTTCGTCCTTCATTTCTCCCTTCTTCCATTCTTGTTGTTGCATATTCTTCTTTCTTCCCTCGTGTTTCGCCTTCTCTTGGTGTTTCTTGGATCACGGCATTGTTATCGCTGTTACTGCCACTCGTCTCTGCCTTTGTACTATTAGGAAAACTTTAACATGGTACAAGCCTGACTGACGAAAACGCAAATATATGTGTCAATTTTTTTTCTTACCTGAGAATTGACACTTTTATATTCCGTCAAAATGCTTCTAGTTTTCATTTTTGTTCATGCATGTATTATACCAGATCAAAATTCTCTCCGCAGTACGTCCATCACGGTGTTAGAGTCACTGAGGAAGAGAAAGAGAACGAAAAACAAGTAAAATGAAGCTGAGAGGGAAAATGTGTCAGTCTGAGCAGAGTCGAATGTTTGACGTACATTAATAACACAAAAAACGGCAGAGACAAGAGGTGAACCTTATCGAGGTCATAAAATGTGGATGCCTGTTACTGCTAGACGAGGGAATCTCATTAATAACTCGAATATAATCCCTCGTAATCGAATTGATACCTAATATGCGGTGGTCGGGAGTTAGGCCTAATGGCGTGAGGGAGGGAGCATAGATGGGTAGGGATGGGTGAGGTCGGGGGGAAGGGTTCGTCTGCACCAGTCATTGGCGACACCCGTGCGTCCCAAGGTGTGTGTGTGTGTGTGTGTGTGTGTGTGTGTGTGTGTGTTCTCTTCCTCGTTGTTGTTGTTGTTGTTGTTGTTGTTGTTGTTGTTGTTGTTGTTCCTCCTCCTCCTCCTCCTCCTCCTCCTCCTCCTCCTCCTTTACCTTTATTTACTGGCCGCGTGTTTTGCTAACTCCTACATTTCATATTATCTTGCATCTCTTGCTTTAGATTAGATAGTATAGTTAATCTTAACTTTTAGAGCTAACAGGTTTGTAGTAAGTGTTGTTCTTCTTTTGTGTTCCTCCTCCTGATCCTGCTTCAGTTGTTATTTAGTCTCCTGAAGCAGCGGTTTGATGTCCTCTTCAGCTGACTTCAATCTGCATATTTCCTTGAGCAGCCAAAGTCTGTGGAAGTGCTGTGTTTGGCGAGCGCTCTGCATTGTCCTCGGTGCCCTTCACAGAGCCCCGTCAGTTCCCCTTTGTTGTGAAGTTTATATAGAAGGTCCTTTGAGTAAGCGAGGCTCGTCTGGCGGGCACAAACACGTCCAAAACCCTTTTGTGCCTCGTGGCGATGGATGCAAAGACGCGATAACACTAGAAATTGACGTTAAGTGATCCTAAAAATCATTATTTACAGCCAGCCAAGCGATGTAACTTTTCCTCTTTCACTAACATACTTTTGGTTTTAGATCGAAGTGCTGCTTACTGAACGAACGAAAATCCCATCCATACATGTACATGTTTTTCGAACGCAATTTTTTCTTCAATAAATGGAGAAGTTTACACTCTTGATTCTGAAATGATGTCAGGTGAGGTGGAAGTATTTCTGTGGCACAGTGACAACCTCCGCCGCTGACCGAGGAGGAACAGCAGCCCGCGGTGACCAGGTGGCGATCTGGGCTGAGCGGAGGCTATGGGGGGATTACCGCGTCGAGGGAGTGTTGCGGGAGGCGCGAGGGAGAGGGAGGGAGAAGTAATGACAGTGGAGGGATGAGGAGAGGGGCGGGAGAGGAGGGAGGGGAGGGAGTCGCCGGCGCCTGGTTCGGGTGTTTTGGACGAGCTGTGTTGATGAATCGCTCACCAGTATTGATGACGTAGAGTTTCCTGAAGGGACTTTCTTAATTGCCCAGAGGAGAGGGTGTTTCCTAGACGAAGAGAGATGACGAAAAAGGTAACCAGAGCTAAAGGCGTGTCCTGACCGAGCCTCGAGCCGAGATGGAGAGTCGACCGAAGAGCGAACGAGCCTCAGCCGTGGCTCCCTCGGGGCTCCTCACCGCCAGGAACAGGGAATTGTTTTCAAACATCCTGACCAACATGAATTCCAAGTGTTGGCAACGACCACAATCCATATCGGCAGGAACCTTAAACAATCCACAAAAGCACCTCCCTAAACAATACGTCGCCGGCTGCCCTCAAACAATATTGGCCCCTGCGGCAGGCTCCTGGAGGGCGGCGTGGGGCGGCGCTCACCTGGGAGGGTCGCATGTGGCCGGCAGCCTCATCCATCTTGGCGCGCGGGCTCGGCTATTGACGCCACCACTCCAGGGAAATAACACATCCGGTGAAAGATGGAGGCACACGCTGGAGGGGGACGACTCAGCCCAGCACTGAAGAAAACGACACTGCCTCTCCTTGTTGTCTGAAGGAGGCGTGGCGTGCGACTCTAGTACTTGGAAGGAGGAGGAAGAGGAAGCTCTTGGGAGGAGGGGAGGAGAAAGAGGTGTGTCGTTCATCCATGCAGGAGGGAAGTTAAGCTGGCGGCTCGGAGTCAGTCTGCTGGATGGAGTTCCTCGCAGCTTGTTGAGAAATAGGGCGACGGTACTCCATCCTCCCTGATGTCTTGCTGCCGAGTGATGGGGCGAGAGTGGCGGTGGTGGCGGTGGTGGTGGTGGTGGCGGTGGCGATAGTGAAGATGGTAGCTGCTGTCCCTCACTACATCTATCACTATTCTTCATCGCACAGTACACCTAACCTTAGAACGCTACAAAAACGCCTTTTTTCTTACCCTGGAGAATGCTGGTGTTGATGAAGGGAGATGGTGATAGTCATGATTCATACAGGGACTGCCACGTGTAAGCCTGGTCGCTTCTTGCAGCTTCCCTTATTTCTTATGTTCTTATGGTGGTGGTGGCGGTGACCGGTGTCTTTCACTGGACGTTACACATCCACCGCTGTTTTCTCATCATCCACATACTCGCAATGTTACACCAACGCTGACAGTGACTGAGGACCATTCTGAAACATTTCTGTGCCGCACCTCCACTACATTCAGAAGGCTTTACTCGAAGTTACATAAGTTTTTAAGAATGTTTTTATGGTTCTAGTGACAGATTAACAAGATGTCTACATTATTGACAGGAGAAATATTCAAGAACCCAACTGATCATTTCTGTGGCTTTTGAAAATAGTTGTGGTGAGAGAGAGAGAGAGAGAGAGAGAGAGAGAGAGAGAGAGAGAGAGAGAGAGAGAGAGAGAGAGAGAGAGAGAGAGAGAGAGCAAAGTGTTTCAGAATACGGCCTTGAGGATGTTGACTGACTGGTATCCCTCGCCACTATCCTTCATCCTACATTGTTTTTACATCCACCAGAGGATCAGATGGTGTTTCCTTACCGTGACTCAAGGAGGATCGCGCCACTTATTAATCTACGTCACCTAGTCATCTCCCTTTCTCTTTGTGGCCCCCGCCTGCCCACTCCCTTCCCTGGCGACCTCTCCCATCCTGCCTCGGCTCGCTTCGTCACCACAGTCAGGCCAAGTTTTGTATTTCTTCCTTAGTCTTCCTGACGGCGCGATCCTGACCTTTCCTCTCCCTCGACTAAGAGGGAAAAATTAATGGGTAAACTTTTCGACAGTCTTAACTTAACGTCCCCGACAAATGTCTGAAATAATTCCCTTTTTGTTCTTTTTGATGGATAATTATTTTGTCTTTATTTATTTTCTTTTTCCTATTGGTGATAAATTTCTTTAAGCGGATGTGCACGATAGTCTGGTTAGAAAGACGTTCTGGATATGTTTGTCTTAGTCCCCGCCCGCCCCGAGGTTCCCCGCTGCCTTAAACCAGTAATCAAAAACTCCTTGCTCTCACCACGACTATTTTTAAAGACCGCAGATGTTATTAGCCGGATTCTCAAGAGTGTTTCTCAGGCTAATAATGTAGAAGTCTTGTTAATCTGTCACTGGAACGCTGAAAAACACATAAAAACCCGTCTATCTTTAACTGAAGCCTTTGAATGTAGTGGAGGTGCGGCGCCGAAGTGTTTCAGAATATGGTCCTTAGAATGGACACCGGTCAGCGAGCATTGTGAACGCGAAGGCGGCGGGGAAAGTAACTGGCCACCCTGCTCCGTATCTCGAGGCGCTACCTGCCTTACGCCTTTGTGGATAACAGATTGTCTCATTCGTTATCGTCACCACCACCACAACCACCACCACCACCACCACCACCACCACGACCACCACCACCACCACCACGACCACTACCAACATCATCATAAAAGTTTGATTCCTCGAAGAAGGTGAGAAAAGGTTTTGACTGTACGGAGAGAGAGAGAGAGAGAGAGAGAGAGAGAGAGAGAGAGAGAGAGAGAGAGAGAGAGAGAGAGAGAGAGAGAGAGAGAGAGAGAGAGAGAGAGAGAGAGTACGTACAACCATTACCGCTCTGAAGTATCAAGAGTAAAGGTTAAGTGTCCCAAGAGTGCCATCGCTTACAGGAGGTCAACGAGAGGCAGCACCACACACACCCACACGGAAAGTCATCACCACAACACACACACGACCTTCGAAAACCTTATCACAGGGCCATGAGTCGTCACTGAACACACACACACACACACACACACACACACACACACACACACACACACACACACACACACACACACACACACACACACACACACACACACACACGCACACACACTTCATCGATCAGAAAGTGACACAAGAACAGAGCACGAAACGAGTCGAGGATTCTTACGTACGGAGACCAGACCAGACCAGACCAGAGGCAGAAATGTAATTAGTAGCCGCGTCAAGAATGCGCTCCATCAGCGGGACTCTCGTGGCCGCTCCGTTAGTGCTGCTGACAAATTAATTATACCTTTATTTCCACGGCCTGAGTGATGCTACGTACACCCAATTACTTTGTGTGTGTGTGTGTGTGTGTGTGTGTGTGTGTGTGTGTGTGTGTGTGTGTGTGTTTCGTGTTTATTTATTTATTTATTTTTCCTGTGGTGAAAGTTTGCTTTTTGTATTTTCACAACTGAAATGATAATCTATATATCGATTATCTACGCATTGATGAATCTTGTATAAAAATATGATTGAAGGCTGTGCTAAATATATCGCAAGTGTTCTACTTTTTTTTTTTATGCAAGAGGGCCAATGACGAAAGGCAACAACATTTTTTGGAAGAAAAGGCCCACTTGGGTGCCAGTTCCAAAAAGGATTGGCGAATAGAAAAATTAAATAACGGAGGATAAGTGTCTTGAAACCTCCCTCTTCAAAGAGTTCAAGTCATGGGAAGAAGAAAATACCGAAGCAGGCAGGGAGTTCCAGAGTTTACCAGAGAAAGGGATGAATGACTGAGAATGCTGGCTAACGCTTGCATTTGAGAGGTGGACAGAATAGGGATGAGAGAAAGAAGTCTTGTGCAGTCTTGGCATTTTTTTTTTTTTTTTTTGTTCATTTGTGTGAAATATAAAAGAACAGACTAGTACATTTTCCTTGATTAATATAGATTGTATGTACTATATGTTAATTGATATACACGGCTTGTTCTATCATCACCCAATCGTGTATTTCTTCATAAACATCATGCAGCTTTTTCGTGGCATTGGGATAAAAAGAGAGTTTGGTCGTATATCTCCATCAGAATACAATTATCTACTCTTTTTTCTTACATTTTTCATAATTGTTGACACTCTTAATGGACATATTACACTTTTGTTCTAAAATAAAGAAAATTAAAACTTATATGGATCACATGAATTGCATCCTCTCAAAATTTGCTTGAACATTTTTTCACATTTTTTTTGTGAAAGAATGGGTAGTATATGATCTCAAAATGTATTCATCTTCTTTTATTATCACTTTTTTTTTTATTTACATCAGTTATTTTCTTACTTCTTGAAAAAAAAAAAATGGATAGTACATAATGAATTTTACTTAGCGAACTACCAGTTTTTATTATTATTATTGTTATTATTATTATTATTATTATTATTATTATTATTATTATTATTATTATTATTATTATTATCATTCATTTATTTATTTGTTTTTACATCACCAACTTTTCAGCTGCATCCTTTTGTTTATCTGTTCAAGTTTCAATATTTACTTTCACCTTTAACGAAATGCCTGTCGCGTGACGTCAGCGCCATTACTGGTAAACTGTCGGTCTCAGCTTGTATTTATCTTTCTTTATTATAACTTTTTTTTTTTCATATTGACACAACTGTTCTCTTACTTTCCGAAAAAAACATGGATGCCATATACTGAAATTAACTTGGCGAACTATCTATACTTTTTTTTTCTTTTTCTTACATCCTAATAATATTCACCAACCTCTCAGGTGCACCTTTTTGTTCATCTGTTTCAAGTTTCAATATTTACTTTCACCTTTACCGAAGTGTCTGTCAGGTGGCGTCAGTGACCATGAAGTGCCATTACCGTTAAACTGCCAGTCTCAGTTTCTCACATAATAACATACACACACTGGTATAAAGCAATCTCAACACATTGTAATTCCTTTAGGCAACATGTGCAATCAGCTTGGTAATGTGACATTGGGTGTGTACATCAAAAAAAATGTATTTACCTCGGTCATTTGCCTGTCGTCTTTGTGTGGGTAGTGAAGGAGTGACGCCAGCGGCCCACAAGTGAGGTAACCGCGCCCTCACTAACAGATGAGCATCGGCTCGGGCCTTTACATATATTTTTTTTTTCTTATTTAAACATATTAACGTCAGGCTTAGACCAACACGCCTTTTTATGTTGCTATTTGAAAAAAGAAAAAAAAAATATATATATATATATATATATATATATATATATATATATATATATATATATATATATATATATATATATATATATATATATATATATATATATATATATATATATATATATATATATATATATATATATATATATATATACATATATATACTCGTATATATATATATATATATATATATATATATATATATATATATATATATATATATATATATATATATATATATATATATATATATATATATATATATATATATATGTATATATATATATATATATATATATATATATATATATATATATATATATATCAGAGGAGGAGGCAGTAGACACCTGCCGAAACGATAATTACTCCCAGTGAGGTCTAAAGCACTGTTCAGGGGGTGCTGTGAACTTATCATTAAACCCAGCTGTGACCTCACTGAACGTTTCCCTTTGTGTCTCACAACACAAGGGGGTAGTCACAGCCTGCCCTCTAAAGACAACTCTCTTCCTCCACACAAAACTACAAGCACCTAATAACACCACACACCCTTCACTCCAAAATTTTTAAAATCATGGCGACTCCTACACCAGCCTCGGAGTCCCCCATCTGGGGAGGGGACCATAAATGTCCCCAGGTCGGACTGCCTTTCCGTCGACGACCCTAAGTGTCTTGACACCCCCCTCAACTTTTTCTTCATTAACTTCTGCAACATTCGCGGTCTAAGATCTAATTTTCAATCTGTAGAACACCACCTCTCCTCTTCTAAACCTCATCTTCTTTTCCTCACTGAAACTCAGGTGTCTGAGGCAACTGACAGTAGCCCCTTTTCTGTTCCCTCCTACTTTCTCTATCCTCATTTTCGATCCAAAGCTGGATGCTGCGTTTATGTGCGCAATGACTTAACCTGCTCTCGTGCCCACGCTCTTGAATCTTCCGAGTTTTCCACCATCTGGCTACGACTACAGAGTCATTCTCATACTAAATTTATCTGTGCTGTATACCTCTCTCCTAACTCCTCTGACTATAAGAAATTCTTTGACTACTTAACTTCCAAAGTGGAGCACATTCTGACCCTCTTCCCTTTTGCAGAGATCTCCATTCTTGGAGACTTCAATGTTCACCACCAGCTTTGGCTTTCCTCTCCCTTCACTGACCATCCTGGTGAACTAGCCTACAACTTTGCTATCCTCCATGACCTAGAGCAATTGGTGCAACACCCTACTCGTATTCCTGACCGTCTTGGAGATACGCCCAAACATTCTTGACCTTTTCCTGACCTCTAATCCTTCTGCTTATGCTGTCACCCTTTCTTCTCCGTTGGGCTCCTCCGATCACAATCTCATATCTTTATCTTGTCCTATCACTCCAATCCCTCCTCAGGATCCCCCTAAGCGAAGGTGCCTCTGGCGTTTTGCCTCTGCTAGTTGGGGGGACCTGAGGCGGTATTTTGCTGATTTTCCTTGGAATGACTACTGCTTCCGTGTCAGAGACCCGTCTTTGTGTGCTGAGCGCATAACAGAGGTGATAGTGTCTGGCATGGAGGCGTACATTCCTCACTCTTTTTCTCGTCCTAAACCTTCTAAACCTTGGTTTAACACAGCTTGTTCTCGTGCTATACATGATAGAGAGGTGGCCCACAAAAGGTACTTAAGCCTTCCTTCACCAGAATCTCATGCACTTTATATTTCTGCCCGGAACCATGCCAAGTCTGTTCTCCAACTAGCCAAAAACTCCTTCATTAACAGAAAATGTCAAAACCTTTCAAGATCTAACTCCCCTCGTGATTTCTGGCATCTAGCCAAAAATATCTCCAATAACTTTGCTTCTTCTTCTTTCCCTCCTCTACTTCAACCAGATGGCACCACTGCTATCACATCTATTTCTAAAGCTGAACTCTTTGCTCAAACCTTTGCTAAAAACTCTACCTTGGACGATTCTGGGCTTGTTCCTCCCTCTCCTCCATCCTCTGACTACTTCATGCCTCGTATTAAAATTCTTCGTAATGATGTTTTCCATGCCCTCGCTGGCCTAAACCCTCAGAAGGCTTATGGACCTGATGGGGTCCCTCCTATTGTTCTCCGAAACTGTGCCTCCGTGCTTGCACCTTGCCTAGTCAAACTCTTTCAGCTCTGTCTGTCAACATCTACCTTTCCTTCTTGCTGGAAGTTTGCCTACATTCAACCTGTTCCTAAAAGGGTGACCGCTCTAATCCCTCAAACTACCGTCCTATTGCTTTAATTTCCTGCTTATCTAAAGTTTTTGAATCTATCCTCAACAGGAAGATTCTTAAACATCTATCACTTCACAACCTTCTATCTGATCGCCAGTATGGGTTCCGTCAAGGCCGCTCGACTGGTGATCTTCTGGCTTTCCTTACTGAGTCTTGGTCATCCTCTTTTAGAGACTTTGGTGAAACTTTTGCTGTTGCCTTGGACATATCAAAAGCCTTTGATAGAGTCTGGCACAAAGCTTTGATTTCCAAACTACCCTCCTACGGTTTCTATCCTTCTCTCTGTAACTTCATATCAAGTTTCCTTTCTGACCGTTCTATTGCTGCTGTGGTAGACGGTCACTGTTCTTCTCCTAAATCTATTAACAGTGGTGTTCCTCAGGGTTCTGTCCTGTCACCCACTCTCTTCTTATTATTCATTAATGATCTTCTAAAACAAACTTCTTGTCCTATCCACTCCTATGCTGATGATACCACCCTGCACTTTTCCACGTCTTTTCATAGACGTCCAACCCTTCAGGAGGTAAACATATCACGCAGGGAAGCCACAGAACGCCTGACTTCTGATCTTTCTAAAATTTCTGATTGGGGCAGAGCAAACTTGGTATTGTTCAATGCCTCAAAAACTCAATTCCTCCATCTATCAACTCGACACAATCTTCCAGACAACTATCCCCTCTTCTTCAATGACACTCAACTATCCCCCTCTTCTACACTGAACATCCTCGGTCTGTCCTTTACTTATAATCTGAACTGGAAACTTCACATCTCATCTCTAGCTAAAACAGCTTCCATGAAGTTAGGTGTTCTGAGACGTCTCCGCCAGTTTTTCTCACCCCCGCAGCTGCTAACTCTGTACAAGGGCCTTATCCGTCCATGTATGGAGTATGCTTCCCATGTCTGGGGGGGTTCCACTCATACTGCTGTTCTAGACAGGGTGGAATCAAAAGCTTTTCGTCTCATCAACTCCTCTCCTCTAACTGACTGTCTTCAGCCTCTCTCTCACCGCCGCAATGTTGCATCTCTAGCTGTCTTCTACCGCTATTTTCATGCTAACTGCTCTTCTGATCTTGCTAACTGCATGCCTCCCCCTCCTTCCGCGGCCTCGCTGCACAAGACTTTCTTCTTTCTCTCACTCCTATTCTGTCCACCTCTCTAACGCAAGAGTTAACCAGTATTCTCAATCATTCATCCCTTTCTCTGGTAAACTCTGGAACTCCTTGCCTGCTTCTGTATTTCCACCTTCCTATGACTTGAATTCCTTCAAGAGGGAGGTTTCAAGACACTTATCCACCAATTTTTGACCACTGCTTTGACCCCTTTTAGGGACTGGCATTTCAGTGGGCATTTTTTTTATTAGATTTTTGTTGCCCTTGACCAGTATCCTTCCTACATAAAAAAAAAAAAAAAAAAAAAAAAAAATATATATATACATATATATATATATATATATATATATATATATATATATATATATATATATATATATATATATATATATATATATATATATATATATATATATATTATATATATATATATATACAAAAGAAAAGAAAATATATACAAATAAATCTATTCTGCTACATACAAAACGACACTAATGCGTCTGTATATCACTGTATTTTCATGCAAATAATAAATCATTGTACATTTCTCTTCTGAATTAAAGAGGAATAATGATATGAGGCACATACAAAGTAACATCCTGCCTGCTTCTGTATTTCCTCTACCTTAGACTACAGATGTTTCAAGAAGGTTTCAAGACACTTTTCAAATTTTGAATGATCCTTTTCTTTTCTTTAGAGACTGACACCTTCAGAGAGCTTCCTTTCTTATACCTTTTTTGCTCCCCTAGGCCACAGCTCCTCTTACATAAATAACAAATAGATCAATAAATAATAATCCTGTCTTCTCTTCTCTTCCCCGATCAGATCTGTCACACTTCTGTTTATGTTTACAGTCAAGGCCTTCATGAACTTCTTCCTTTGTCCTCCTCTAGCTTGTGTTTTCAATAGTCATACCCTGAACAAATTTATATCAAGCATGTATAGTACGCGAGAGTCTCAGCAATTTTTGGCCACTCAGGTGATCAGTACCTGTCATTACTCTCTCTATACGTTAAGACGTATGGGTGTCTCAGGTGGTAGGTGTAGCGGTGAACCTTTTCGTTGATCAAGAAGTGTAGCAAAAGGGAGGGACGCCTGTGAGGAGAGCGAGAGGGAGGAGAAAAGGGAGAGGAAAAAATAAAACTTCAAATTCTGAAAGATACAAAGGAGTAGAAAACGTGCTTAAAAATAGTGAATGGAGGAAAAAAACGAAAGAGTAGACGAACAATAGCAGTGATGAGAGAGAGAGAGAGAGAGAGAGAGAGAGAGAGAGAGAGAGAGAGAGAGAGAGAGAGAGAGAGAGAGAGAGAGAGAGAGAGAGAGAGAGAGAGAGAGAGAGAGAGTGTGTGTGCGTGTGTGTGTGTGTGTGTGTGTGTGTGTGTGTGTGTGTGTGTGTGTGTGTGTGTGTGTGTGTGTGTGTGTGTGTGTGTGTTTGTTTGTGTTTGTATTTGTCACTCAGAGTTAGCAAAACGTCACACACACACACACACACACACACACACACACACACACACACACACACACACACACACACATACACACACACACACACACACACACACACAGAGGAGGGGTGGCGGCGAGAGAGCCATTGAAACGAAAGCTGAAACGTTGCTGCCATCCTGCCCGAGAGAGAGAGAACCTCAACATTGTGTCAATCGAGTTACCGGTATGCGGGGCTCGGGCGCTGCACAAAGTTGACGATGTTCGAAACAATTACCACCAGGGAAAAAAGGAAAACATGGCCAAACTTTTCCTTTTCAAATTCAGGTGAATATTGCCGATCATACTAGAAGAGGAAACTAATGTGTTTTTTTTTTTTTTTTATACCTACTTTTACTTGTCTTATCTTCCCTGTTGGTTTATGTGGATTATGAGGGACGGTGACATTGGATAATATTAAGTTTTCCTTCCATTTTTTTCCTTTTTAACGGGGGAAAATGTGGGCGTTGATGTGAAGTAAAAGTGTTGGATTTTCTCTTGCGTTTTTTCACTTTTTTTTTCCCCCTTATGTAAAGATTTTACGATAATGTAGGAAAACAGTATTTTTTCCCCTTTTGTTCTCTTTTGACTGTGAGAAAAAAGAAAATTGATGTGGAGTAAAAATAATGATTTAATTTTCGTCCTACACTTTGGTTTGCTCTGGAAAATTAAAGACAATAAGGTAAGGAAAACATATCATTTCTCCTCTCATCTTTTGTCATCTTTCTTTATTTTCACTTTAGAAAATGGATGGACGTTGATGTGGATTTTCTGTCGTTTTATCCTTCTTTTTTTTGTTGTTGTTTATTTGTGTGGAATATAAAAAAAAAAACAGACTAGTACATTCATTCTTTCTTTCATCTTTTTTCTTTTTACTTTGACAAAAAATAAATAAAAGATGAATGTTGATATGGATTCAACAGATTAATTTTGCCTCTCTCTCTCTCTCTCTCTCTCTCTCTCTCTCTCTCTCTCTCTCTCTCTCTCTCTCTCTCTCTCTCTCTCTCTCTCTCTCTCTCTCTCTCTCTCTCTCTCTCTCTCTCTCTCTCTCTCTCTCTCTCTCTCTCTCTCTCTCTCTCTCTCTCTCTCTCAACGAGGAAAGATATACGGAATTGTACATAATGAACCTCACATTTCTTAAAAATTTATGTGCCGTTCATAAAAAATAAAAACCCAAGTAATGTACGATTGATTTGTCGATTGATGCCTGCACCACAACACTACAGGTCATATGGAACTAATAAACAGGAATTGAGCGCCTTAACTCTTTCAGTGCTACACATTTTTTTTTACCCATGATCACTTGTATCTTTTATAAACCTTTATTTTTCTGTTACAATACCTTAAGCAATTATGCTTCCTAGAAAGACATAATTAAACTCCTCTTCTCTTTTCAGTAAACTAACAAACAAGAACTGGGCGCCTTAACCCTTTCACTCCTACTTATATTTTCATATAGTTTGAATTTTATATAAACCTTCATTTTCCTTTTATAATACCTTACAAAGAGAAAATTAAACTCATATTCTCTTTTTAATAAACTAATAAACAAGAACTGAGCGCCTCTTTCACTCATACGCAATTTTTCCTATAAAATTTTCTATAAACTTACATTTTCCTGTTACAACTCCTTAGACAATTGCGGGGCATAGAAAGACAAAATAAAGCCCTTCTTCTTTTCTATCCTGTGTGTTCAAGGAAGAAATACTGTGTTGTAAATGTCAACGAAGAAGCGGA
>NC_087185.1:13584163-13614163 GCF_035594125.1 Scylla paramamosain
CAGCAGCAGCAGCAGCAGCAGCAGCAGCAGCAGCTAACATCAACACCGGGAGGACCAAGTTTACCACAAGTGCAGTTTGCTAATTGTCGGTTCCCGTGCGAGCCTTGGGGATGAAGGAGAGGAACTGACTAACTTGGAGAGACACGGACGGACGGGAGGGGAGGGGGGAGTAGCAAAGCGAGGAACAGCATTACGTATATCTGTATGTTTGCTGCTTCTGTGTGTGTGTGTGTGTGTGTGTGTGTGTGTGTGTGTGTGTGTGTGTGTGTGTGTGTGTGTGTGTTGCCAGGATTAGATGTATCGTTGATATTTTATGGACTACAGTATTTATTCATTGTTATGGTCACCTTGGGAAATATTTCTGAAATTGTGTTATTCAGTGTTTCAGTTGGTGTTTCTACATCCAATGCACTGTGGTCGATGAACTGTCTATCTGTGTGTGTGTGTGTGTGTGTGTGTGTGTGTGTGTGTGTGTTACTTATTCTTTTTCATCTACTACTACTACTACTACTACTACTACTACTACTACTACTACTACTACTACTACTACTACTACTACTACTACTACTACTACTACTACTACTACTACTACTACTACTACTACCATTATGAACCGCAGTATTTCGTTTAGTGAAAGTGTTATGATATTGTCTTGCTAAACACACATTAGTAGTAGTAGTAGTAGTAGTAGTAGTAGTAGTAGTAGTAGTAGTAGTAGTTTATTTATTGATTTATTATTATCATTCATTTATCTATTTCATTTATTTTTTTTTTTACAAATAGAGTGTGGACACCCACGTCCGCACCTGAGGCAGGATCGGCTCGTCATCTCGGCAGCTGTGAGGAGGCTGTGGGTGGCCTGAGCAGGGAACGGTACCCCCACACCTGCCAGCACAATGCACGGGGGAAAGAAAGCCCAGGAACTAAAGTGAGTGTTGCCTGTTGATAAAAAGAAGGTGAAATAAAAAAAAAAAACATTCCGTGTAGAAAATTACAACATTAAGAAATTCATAGAGGTAATTATTCCTTATATGTTGTAAATGAAAGTTCAAAAGTTTACTTGCCAGTGTGACTTAAGTGCTCTCTTCGTGTTTGTCCAGCTGACCGCCCAGGGGAGTGTAGCTCAAATGAATCAGACTGTTGAAAAGAAAAATCGTATCTGGATTGAGGCGATGCGTCGAGGTGACGTGAGGCGCAGTCACCTGAGGGCACACCTGTAACGGAAATAGCTACGGTCTTACTAGGTGACCGCCATAAAATACCTGTCCATATGCTCACGGCCGTTGCTTAGATCACTTTTTGTTTGTAGCATTTGACATTTTTTTTCTCTTCCATTTCTTTTTTTTCTCTTCCTCTTCTCTAGTGACTTCCACTCGATGAGCGAGACGCTGTAGATCATCATTTTTTTCCAGGTTTTTTCTTTCTTCGTCTCAGTACGGTGACCAGAAATACCTGTCTGTAAGTGAGCGGCTTTGACTTACACTGCCTTTTATTTCAAATGTTTAACTATTTCTCTTGTGCACCATTGTTATTCCGTGTTGACATTTCAGTTTTCTGTTTTTATGTTCTAAGCTCACATCCAGACATTATATATTTTGGCGCTTTGAAATAGTTTTTCTTTCTTTTTTTTTTAATTCGAGGTATAAAAAAGAACAAAAAAAAAAGGATTCGGGTTCACAGTGAAATAGTGAGGGGAAGAAAAATGATCGCTTGTGTCATATTCATCGTTTTCTTGCTCCGGTTTGCACGGAATGATGGTGTTTGCAGTGTGGCGCGGTAGGGATCTCGACCCTCCTGTTCCTTTCGTATTTTGGTGGAATCGGCAAGTGTGACACGAAGTTGAAAGAATAGTGCCGGGAATTTGTAGCGCTTGTCCCTTGATTAACGCACGTAAATATATGATGGCTTGGCCGTGTGATGGCGAGGCGATGGGAGGCGGGCGGCCCGGTGAATGGGGGGAAGGGGGAAGGGTTAGGGGAGAAGACCGGGATAGATAAGGGGGGGTGGACATCATAATTATAAGGGACGTTGTATTATTAGGCCACAATGATGAGGATGAAGAGGGAGAACTGTGGCCGTGGCGAGAGAGAGAGAGAGAGAGAGAGAGAGAGAGAGAGAGAGAGAGAGAGAGAGAGAGAGAGAGAGAGAGAGAGAGAGAGAGAGAGAGAGAGAGAGAGAGGTGGGGTCGAGGGGGAACGTCCTTCGACATTTTACACACCACTGTGACAGACCTTCATCTCAATCAAATTCTGTCTCTGAAGGGCGAACAAAAATAGATATGTAATAGAGAAAAATAGGAATAAAAAAGTCAGTTCTGATAGCAGCTTAATTCTTCAGGGCCCTGAAGTGTGATTGCTTGTTTGGACTTTGTATTTTTATTTTTACGAGTAGAACAAGTAAGAAGAGAGGCAGTGAATGTTTACATGTAAATTGCTTTTTTTTTTTTTTTTTTTTACGTTAGTCACTGGCCAAGAGAAACAAAAAAGAGGAAAAAAATCCTACTGAAGTGCCAGTCCCAAAAGAGATGTCAAGAAAATCATCAAAAATTGAAGGATAAGTGTCTTGAAACCTCCCTCTTGAAAGAGTTCGAGTTATAGGAAGGAGGAAATACAGAAGTAGGCAGGGAGTTCCAGAGTTTACCAGAGAAAGGGATGAATAATTGAGAATACTGGTTAACTTCTGCATTGGAGAGGTGGACAGAATAGGGATGAGAGAAAGAAGAAAGTCTTGTGCAGCGAGGCCGCGGGAGGAGAGGAGACATGCAGTTAGCAAGAGAAGAGCAGTTAGCATGAAAGTAGCGGTAGAAGATAGCAAGAGATGCAACATTGCGGCGATGGGAAAAAGGCTGAAGACAGTCAGTTAGAGAAGAGTTAATAAGACGAAAAACTTTTGATTCCACCATGTCTAAAATAGCGGTACGGGTGGAACCTCACATACTCCATACAGTATACGGGGGGGGGGGGTGAGAAAACCTGGCGGAGACGACTCAGAACGCCTAACTTCATAGAAGCTGTTTTAGCTAGAGATGAGATGTAAAGTTTCCAGTTGAGATTATAAGTAAAGGACAGACCGAGGATGTTCAGTGTAGAAGAGAGGGACAGTTGAGTGTCATCGAATGCCTCCCCAGGTCCCCCCAATTAAAAGAGACAAAACGCCAGAGGCACCTCCGCTTAGGGGGATCCTGAGGAGGGATTGGAGCGATAGGACAAGATACAGATATGAGATTGTGATCGGAGAAGCACAACGGAAAAGATAGGTGATAGCATAAGCAGAAGGATTAGAGGTCAGGAAAAGGTCAAGAATGTTGGGCGTATCTCCAAGACGGTCAAAATATGAGTAAGGTGTTGCACCAGTTGTTCTAGGTCGTGGAGGATAGCAAAGCTGAAGGCTAGTTCACCAGGATGATCAGTAAAGGGAGAGGAAAGCCAAAGCTGGTGGTGAACATTAAAGTCTCAAAGAATGAAGATCTCTGCAAAAGGGAAGAGAGTCAGAATGTGCTCCACTTTGGAAGTTAAGTAGTCAAAGAATTTCTTATAGTCAGAGGAGTTAGGTGAGAGGTATACAGCATAGATAAATTTAGTTTCAGAGTGACTCTGTAGTCGTAGCCAGATGGTGGAAAACTCGGAAGATTCAAGAGCGTGGGCACGAGAGCAGGTTAAGTCATTGCGCACATAAACGCAACATCCGGCTTTGGATTGAAAATAAGGATAGGGAAAGTAGGAGGGAACAGAAAAGGGGCTACTGTCAGTTGCCTCAGACACCTGAGTTTCAGTGAGGAAAAGAAGATGAGGTTTAGAAGAGGAGAGATGGTGTTCTACAGATTGAAAATTAGATCTTAGACCACGAATGTTGCAGAAGTTAATGAAGAAAAAGTTGAGGGGGTGTCAAGACACTTAGGGTCGATACCAAAGGAGCAGTTCGACGTGGGGACGTATGTGGTCCTCTTCCCAGATGGGGATTCCGAGGCTAGTGTAGAAGCCGCCGTATTGATTTTGAATTTTGAGTGAAGGGTGTGTGTGTAATTAGGTGCGTGTAGTTTTGTGTGAAGGAAGAGAGTTGTCTTTAGAGGGCAGGCTGTGACTGCCCCCTTGTGTTGTGAGACACAAAGAGAAACGTTCAGTGAGGTCACAGGTGGGTTTAATGATGGGTTCACAGCACCACCTGATCCAGTGCTTTAGACCTCACTGGGAGTAATTATCATTTCGGCGGGTGTCTATTGCATGGTAAACCTTCCGTCATTCACTTTAATATTCCGCTACATCTCAGAGATAAAAAAAAAAAAAAACCGCTCATATATAAAGCAGATATAAAGTACATTACACACATGTAGAATCCTTCTCTAATAGATTTGGATAAGACGCAGATATGAAGTACTCTATATAAACATAAAAACATAAATTACCCAGAGGTATAAATAATGATCTTCCACTCACTGAAAGACCTCAACTTATTACTTAGCTAGTACCCTTAAGACAAGGAGATTGACAGATAGACAAATGAAAGTATAAAATAAACAGCTAGATTTTATACAGAGATATATAATGACTTAACACTCACCTAAAGGCCCTCATTATATGACTTAGCAAACAAAGATAAAGAGACAAACAGACATGCATAATGAAACTATAGATAAATAGCTAGATTCTGTACTGATTTTTTAGAGGATGGTCAAATAAAAGGATCACTAGTTTTACAGATATGAAACTCTAAATAAACAGCTAGATTTTGTACTCAGGTTTTATGGAAGAGGCAGTTAAACGGACCCTATTTTTCCAGACATGAAATGAAATAAACAACCATATTTTGTAGGGGAGGAGCCGTTAAACGAACCCTACTTTTGCAGCCCTAAGCCGGCTTCTCCACACGTCGAAAATCAGAGAGATGGATAGATAATTGACTGGATAACAAAAACATGAAGAGAACACGTCCCAATCATCCACGCAAACTTACACAAGGAAGATTCAAACTTCAAAAGAAAGGTCCCGTGAAAGTTTAACCGGCAAGATTAAGCAAAGTTTGGTCTTCACTGAACATTTTTAGAGTATGCACGACTACTGACGTGACCGAGAGAGAGAGAGAGAGAGAGAGAGAGAGAGAGAGAGAGAGAGAGAGAGAGAGAGAGAGAGAGAGAGAGAGAGAGAGAGAGAGACGGAAGGGAGGGGAGAGCGTGAATGTCATGAACTGCCTGACGTATGACATACACAAGTACTGAGTCATAACGTGTTTTCATCAGGACGATAACATACAGCAAACAATCCTGAAGACAGTGAAATTATAATGTCGTCTCACTCTCGTGTCATGAATTCCAGAATGCTTTGTTGTCTTTTTTTACCAAGTTTCTCTGAAAATTTGGTGAAACATTTAATAGTTTTTAATACAGAATTGTAGAAGAGCATTTTTTATTCATTTATTTATTTATTTACTTTTACCTCAATCTGTAAGGACATTTCGATTTTCCTCTGATTTAACTGTTATTCCTTTACCTTTTCTTCAATGGAGAGAAAAACAAAGTTCAATCACGTTCATCACGAATACTCCTGAATATAACAACATCAGAAAATAAGCTACAAGAAGCCTCCAGCCCTTCACGTGGCAGTCCCTGTACGAAACACGCCTATCTATTCCCACCTATCATCCTCATCCATAAATTTGTCTAATCTCCGTTTTAAAGCTCCCTAGGTATAATATCAGTAATATCTTGGGAGGGTGAGGCAGGTGTTATTCAGATATTTTTATTAGGTAAGTTTAATTGAAATTGAAAGTACAACTAGATTTCTCGTTTAATAGAAAATTCTGCCAAAGATAAGGGAGGGGTTTGTTATCATAAACTGTCTCTCATTGGCCAACAAATCTACTGTTGTTTTTTCTTCTTTAGTGCCCCTTCCGTTAACCCTGAATCTAAAAATGTATCAATGTTTTCTGCTTCAAGGAAAATGCTACAGCGGCGATAAGGAACACGAGTAAAATCCCTCGGTGCAATGGTGCAAGTCTCGCGTCTCATCCCTCAGCCCTAGGGAAGCCCGGCCAAGCTGTAACGTTATGTCTGCCGCCTCTCTCTGGCCGAGTATGGCTCCTGCAGCTTTCCCGATACGAGATTACATTATCGGGGTACTGTCCTTCACGTCCCGGCAATGGCTGCTCAGATAACCTCAAGATAACCTGTCCCTCTGTTGAGTTTACGAACGGGAATGAACGTCCGGGGGAATGTTGTGAATGTTTCCAGGAATATATGAAAAATGCACTGCCGGATCCCTTTCCCCCAAATATTTTGTAATACGCAGGTCGCTTCGGAAACAAGACGTCGGTAGGGAATGTGTACTATACGTGGATAGCGTGTGTCTTGTGTGCCTTGTGTGTGCATACTGGGGAGGGAACGACGGGGATTTTGAGGGTGAGGCTTTATGAGGCTGAGGGAGAATGGAAAATAAGGATACCAAGGTAGAGAATAAGAAGGAGGGAGGAGAAGGTGGATGCAGTGTGTTGTGGTACATTCACAACAGAAAAGAAAAAAAAATAATGCGATGCTGCAAATATTGAAACTGAAAAGACTGAAAGAAAATGGATATGGGAAGGAATAAAAAGAGGAGAAGAAAGAAGACAAAAAAATAAAAGAGCGATGAGAAAAATGGAAACTGAGAAGAAAGAAAATACATTTGCAAATTGAATGAGGTATGACACCACAACACTCACGCGGCGGCGGCTGGGGCTACGAAGGAACACTACCTCACCCACAGAAGTTGCCCCAAGTCACGACTGAACCCGCAACCTTTGGATAGAGACGCGAGCACCACACCAAAGAACCACCAGGTCAGAGATGAAAGAGCGGGGTAAAGAGGCTTGGAGGAATGGAATTAAACACCTACACACGTGTATTCAACCCAATGGACACGGCTTCAACTCTTCAATCCCCACTATTCATAATATTAATCCTTACCTTCCATTTTCTCGGCCACCACTGTAGAGATTCTGAGCCATGAATACATAAGGCGTGGAGGCAGTAACAAATTATTCAGGAGAGCCACGGGGAGCAAACGTTTGCGACACTGGTTATTGAAACATATGGTGGCAGCACGGGATGGAGTGGGGCGGGGCGAGCGGGTGGGCAGCTCGGAAGGGGGTGGACTGGAAGGGATAAGGACCAGTGAGTGGTAGACACGTGGCTAGGTGGAGGAGGAACGGAGAGAAGGAAGAGTTAGAGAAGTGGATGAGAAGGGTGTTGGAGAGATCAAGGAGAGGAAGTTAGGAACTTTTTCGATAGAAGAGAAGGAAGAGTTTATGGAAGACGAGTGTGAGGAAAGGAAGAAATGAAGGAGAGAGGAAAAGCGAAGGAATTTGAGAAATGAAATACATTTGTGGATGGGAATACTAACACTGATTGAATGGAGGAGTAGGGGGAGAAAATGCCCAAAGGAAGAACAAACAACAGCAGACATGTTTGATTTTACAAGGCTGTTTGCGATAACCTACACTGTGAAACCCGATGGAAATATCTCATCTAAAGAAGGGAGGATAGAAAGAAAATAATAAGGATAAAAAGACGAGAAATAAAAAAAATGTAAAAAATGAAGAAGACCAAATAAAGAAAACGCGAATTACATACGTAGATAAAAGATAAAAGACATATAAAAAAAAATCAGACAGGGCACCAGCTATTAACAAAAAAAAGATAAATATATAAATAAATAAAATAAAATAAAAATAGCAACCAAACTAACACATCATTTCTTCTTATATATCAACACACTGCAACCATTCCCACACCTTCGTCGACCTTGAACTGAAACTCGAGGCAGCAGGAATGAACGAAGCGGCGACTTACGTACATGCTCATAAATGCAACTCCGGTATCAACACATTTTTCTTAAGAAGTCATCGTGTAATAGCTCTAATAGGACAGATGTGGCCAAAATTTTCTCCTGTATCTTGCCGGTTCCTCTTCAGTGCTCGATCAGCTTAGTTATACATTATTAGTCTCCTTAGTGACTCGTGTCCCCCCAAGGCGAAGATAATGCTTGTGTCTGTGTCGAAAATTAGCGTGGAAGTTGTGGTGAGTTTGACAGTTTGAGGGACGTCACTGACTGATTGCTTTGCGGTAATGAATGGCGCGGCAACAGTGGCTATAAATGTGGAGCAGCAAGGCAAGAAGAATGAAGAAAAGAACAGGTACATATTAATTATTGGGCAAGGAAAAGAGGTGGTGCATCTGCAGGAAAATGATAATGATGATGAAAAAGGACAAGAACAACAAGAAAGAAGAAGAAGAAGAAAACGAAGATGATGATAATGATGGTAATGATCAAGAGGAAGAAGAAGAAAAGAAAAATAAGAAGAAGGAAGACGAAGAAGAGGAGTAGTTGTAGATAAATTATTAGGAGAGAGAGAGAGAGAGAGAGAGAGAGAGAGAGAGAGAGAGAGAGAGAGAGAGAGAGAAGAAAACGAAGAGGATTATAATGATGGTAATGATCAAGGAAGAAGAAGAAAAGAAAAAAGAAGAAGAAAGACGAGGAAGACGATAAGTTGTAGATAAATTATTAGGAGAGAGAGAGAGAGAGAGAGAGAGAGAGAGAGAGAGAGAGAGAGAGAGAGAGAGAGAGAGAGAGAGAGAGAGACCCAGCAAAATCAATATGGCCATGGATATAAATAAGGGAATTTAGTGCAGCACCATCAAGTATCTAGCCGCATTTACAAGTGTCTTTTATGAGAGAGAGAGAGAGAGAGAGAGAGAGAGAGAGAGAGAGAGAGAGAGAGAGAGAGAGAGAGAGAGAGAGAGAGAGAGAGAGAGAGAGAGAGAGCAACACCATCACAACACCGTTTAACACCTTGTCAAAACACACTTTACCTGGAATACTAATGAGTTGATTAAATTGCTTTCTCATTAACGTCTCAATCAAGTAAGAGAGGGAAGGGAAAGGGAAAGGAAGAGGGAAATATAAAGGAGGAAAGAAGAGAGAAGGAGTAGGAGGAGGAAGAGGAGGAGGAGGAGGAGGAGGAAGTGTAATAATGTGTCACCTTCAATGGTTTACGTGAAAAATTAGTTATTAGAGTTTTCTTTTTATTGATGTATTTCAGTTTATTTCAGAGTTTTCTGCATGAGTATGTTTCAGTTTTTCAGTTTTTCAGAGATACTTTTTTTCGGAATTTTGTCATTTGCAGAGGAACTTTTCAGAGCTTTTATTTATTTCATTTTTATTTTATTTGTTTATTTTAATTTGCTCAAGTTTTCAGACAGGAAGTTTGCAACCAGATGTGTGACTCTCTCTCTCTCTCTCTCTCTCTCTCTCTCTCTCTCTCTCTCTCTCTCTCTCTCTCTCTCTCTCTCTCTCTCTCACACACACACACACACACACATTGATTTATCGATTGATGTGTCGGAATTATAAAGTTTTTAGGACATATTTCCGAAAACTGTAATTGGGTACTGGTGAGTGGTGGGGTGCTCTCTCTCTCTCTCTCTCTTTCTCTCTCTCTCTCTCTCTCCCCCAGTATTTGATTACAAAGCGATAATGAAGATAAAAAAAAAGTTCTTGTTGGGTGTTTCGGAATTGGCTCGAAGCACTCCCGACATGGAGACTCGATGTATCGGAATCAAAGTTCGAAGCCTCGTGAATCCCTGAGTGAGACATCTTGAGTCTTTAGTTTATTGAACCGAGACACTCCGAATTGAAGGGCGTCGTGAGGCTGATGGCATTGTGGGTAATTTTCTCGGTGACACTCAGAACTCCTACTCCTCTTCACCTCTTCCTCCTCCTCTTCACCTCCGCCTCCTCCTCAAAGTCTTCATTTTCTTTCCCTCTCCTTCATTTCCTCTTCCTTCTCCCGTCCTTCTTTCTCCTCCTCTTTCTCCTGCTCCTCCTTCGCCTTTACTATTTAATATTTCTTGCTTTAGTTTAAATAGCGTAATTAATCACAATCTTTTAATGGCCAACAGGTCTGCTGATGTTTGTTCTTTCTTCGTGTTCCTCAGATGAGTGAGATAAAGGTAAATTAAATGGCAGGAAAAGTAATGGAAGAAACGATGGTTTTCTGTAATTTAAAGTTGAAAGTGTGGTATTTATTGGTGCACTCTTGCTTATGACTTTCCGATGCTTTGTGTACTAAATCGTAACAAGAAAATCAGTGTCAGTATTTGTTTCTCTTCCATTGGTTTTCAAAGGAGTTGTTTTATTTGCGTTTTATTTATTTATTTATTTTATTTATTTATTTTTTTTTTTTTTTTTACGTACTTTTACTTGCGACTTTACGATACCTGGTGTGGTAAACTGTAACAAGAAAATCAGTCATTATTTGTTACTCCTCTATTGGCATTCAAAGGCAATCTGTTTTATTTGCGTCTTTATTTGTGTCTTGATTTTCTTTGGAACTTTTGCTTGGGACTTTCCGATGCTTGTTGTACTGAATCGTAACAAGAAAGTCAGTGTTAATATTTGTTACTCTTCTATTGGCATTCAAAGTCGTTCTGTTTTATTTGTGTCTTAATTTGTCCCCTTGTTCCCTTGTCAGCTGATGGTGGTGACACTTCTTTTGAGTAACATTACGTGATTCACTTTCACCAAAACACACCCACGGATACCAAAGAAAACAAATAGTTCTTTTCTGCCAGTTATGTCTTTAAATTCTTCTTTTTCAGTAACCATACTTGATTTCTTTGGACAAAATTAAACCGTATGATTGAAAAGATTTTAACTATTTTTCTGTCATTTGTACGAAAAAAAATTCTTTTTTGTCATTTATATCTTGAAATTCCTTGTTTTCAGTAACACTACATCATTCCTTTGAATAAAACTAAACCAAAACATCGAAAAAAAAATTCGAACTTTTCTTTTTAGCATTTGTCTTTTTGAAATTACTCTCTAGATTTGAATCAAGTCTTTTTTTTTTTCCAAGCTGAAAGAGAAACAAACTATTGCGGCGAAAAGGTTAAACAGATATTGTGCTCTATTTCCTTGTTCTCGTGAGTGTATTTGCATTATGTACATCACATTGTCCTCCCAACAGCGTGCTTGTAAGTCCGTATAAACTACCGCACCTCGAGTATGCACGCAAAAGCAACCCTCTCTCCCTTCCCCACAAGACACATAGAAGAGCTTTACGCTTCGCTTCAAACATTCACATGGGGATTGTATCATTATACTCCCGCTCGCTATAAATTGCCCTTAGAATATAATGTAATAGTCAAGTGGCAATTATTTTTTTTCTCTAGCCGGGTCTCGCTTCCTCTGCGTTGTAAGCGTCTGGCCTTCAGAAAGAGAGAGAGAGAGAGAGAGAGAGAGAGAGAGAGAGAGAGAGAGAGAGAGAGAGAGAGAGAGAGAGAGAGAGAGAGAGAGAGAGAGAGAGAGAGAGAGAGACTGAATAGTGGGACAGGATGCTTCGATACAACCAAGGATTATTGTTGTTGTTATTATTATTATTATTATTGTTATTATTATTATTATTATTATTATTATTATTATTAGTAGTAGTAGTAGTAGTAGTAGTAGTAGTAGTAGTAGTAGTAGTAGTAGTAGTTAGTAGTAGTAGTAGTACTCTCGTTGTCGTCATCGTTGTCGTCGTCTTCTTCGGCTTCGTCATCGTAGTAGTATTGTAGTAGTAGTAGTAGTAGTAGTATAGTAGTAGTAGTAGTAGTAGTAGTAGTAGGAGTAGTAGTAGTACTAGCAGCAGCAGCAGAAGATAGAAGAAAAAAAAACAAGAACAGGAGCAGGAAGAGGACGAGTAGCAGAGAGAGAGAGAGAGAGAGAGAGAGAGAGAGAGAGAGAGAGAGAGAGAGAGAGAGAGAGAGAGAGAGAGAGAGAGAGGAAAAAAGAGGAACAAAACAGAAAAAAAGCAAGAACGTAGGTAAAAAGACAAAAAAAAAAAAAAATCAGTGAAAAGAAAATTAAGGAAGCGAGCGAGGGGGGAGAAGGAAGCAGAGGGGAAAAGTAGAGAAGGAAAGAGGAGGAGGGAGGGAGGTAAGAACTCAACAAGGGGAAAAGGGGCGCTACCACTCCTTGTTTCCTTCCTGCCTAATATCATGTTTCTCCTGATAAGCCAAATTAGAGAAGCGATCTAATCCTTGGTCCCGCGATACTGAAACTGTAGTGGGATCATTGGTAGTGTTTTCTATTTGTGTATGTTGGGCGGAGGAGGTGAGTAGGTGGAAGAAAAATATGTCTTCGCTTCGCCACCATAGTTTATCCTTTTCCTCTCTCTCTCTCTCTCTCTCTCTCTCTCTCTCTCTCTCTCTCTCTCTCTCTCTCTCTCTGTTGATATTTTTTCCTTCTCATCCTTTATCCTCTTCCATACTTAATCTTTCCACTTTGTTTTTTCCCACTGTTAGCTTATATTATTTGCTTTTACACTGTTCCTCCTCCTCCTCCTCCCTCCTCCTCCTCCTCCTCCTCCTCCTCGCCCTACTACCTTCATGGCTGAGATTTTTATGAAGGAAATAAAACTTTTCTCTCCTGATATCCTGTCAAATTAAAGTCCTGTGTTGTGGCGAGCGATCGAGCCGCGGCGGGAAGGCAAGTTGGTTCCTTCGTCGCCGCGCCGTTACGGGATGGAACTAACTATGAAACTCTTGGCTTAAATTTTCTCCCCCCGACACTTTCTCAAGCTGTTTACTTCCTTGACAACACTGTGCCTCTGTGTCTCGTTGTTGTTGTTGTTGTTGTTGTTCTTTTAACTTTACTTCATCGTCTTAATCGTTCAGGACGCTTTGCTGTCTCACCACGGCTATTTTTCAAGGCCATAGTTATGATTAGCTGGGTTCTCAAGAGTGGTTTTTCTGTTAGTAATGTAGAAATTTTGTTAATCTGTCGCTAGAACCTTGGAAACACTCTTAAAAGTCCATGTCACTTTAATTAGAGCCAACTGAATGTAGTAGATGCGCGAGTAGAAGCGTCACAGAATACTGGCCCAGGATTCTTTAGGTTTTGTCTCTTTTTCATTATTGTTCTTGTTCTTTTACTCCTTCATTTTGTCATCTTCACCTTAGTTGGTTTCCCTCCTCATTGATCAGGAGTCTTTAGGTTCTCTGTATCCTCTTCGTGTGTGCAAAGCTCGGGAATGCTGAGGCGTGGTCGTGGTAGACAGACGCTGGGAGGGAAAGACTGAAGGAGACAGACAGATGAAAGGTTGAAACAGCCTTTTAGTCTCGTATTCAGAAACGCTTCGCTCTCTCACGACGAGTATTTTCAAATGCTATAGAGATGACTGGCCGGGTTCCCAAAGAATGTTTCTTCTGTTAATAATGTAGAAATCATGTTAATATGTCACTAGAACTATAAAAACACCCTTAAAAACCTGTGTAAGTTCAATGAGAGCCTTTTGAAAGTAGTGGAGATGCGGTGCAGAAGTGCTTCAGAGTATGGTGGTTAGATAGGAGGATGTAAAACTAAGAGGAAAAGGCTCAAAGACAGGTAGATGCAACACTTTAAAAGGCTACAGGCTTAGCTGAGCAGAAGCAGGTAAGAGAGTCACTTAGAAATAAAGTATATAGAGAAAACAGACGTAAGAAGACAGATCAATTTAAAGTCTCAAGATGCAATATAGTTAAACATGCATGTAAGAGAATATAGGTAGGTATAAAACTTATAGTAAAGGTAACAGAAAATTCCGTCCCTGTAGAACATAAAGAAAAACAGACGTAAGGAGATAGATCAATGTAAAGCCTCAGTATACAATAGATATAGACATGCATTTGTAAAGTTAAAAGGAAACAGAAACAGACATGTATAAATATCAGAAAAAAAACACAAGAAAGGCACTGAAATTTTCCGTCTCCTATAGAGCATTAAAGAAAGTTCCATTCAAGTCACCAGTATTCCTTCGTCGTTGCCTCCCCGCCCATCGCCTGACAGGGAGAACTGACGTGGTCCTTCGCCCCAACTTGGTATCGACCTGAAACCATTGTCGAGTTTCAGCCGAATGTCAGGACTTTAATATTTCGTGGGTACATGAGTCTGAGTGTTACTTATGTCCGCATTCCGAAACGCTTTGCTCCCTCACCACTACTACTTTCAAAGGCCACAAAGATGATTAGACGGGTTCTCACGAGTGTTCCTCCCGTTAATAATGTAGAAATCTTGTTAATCTGTCACTAGAATCATATAAACACCCTTAAAGATTTGTGCAACTTCAATTAAAGCCTTTTGGAAGTAGTGGAGGTGCGGCACAGTGTTTCATTTACTTACATTTACTCGCCCTTACGCTTCTATTAACACCACTCTCACGATGGCTTCAAGACCACACCTGCCGACATCCAGACAACCCTCACACACACTCCCGATTTCCAGCAAGTTGAGGGTAACATGTGCGCAAAGTTTGGTATTTATTATCTTCCAGTGGGAAATCTATTTGAACGAAACAAGCTCAAGAGAAGTGCGATCAGGTCCGGGTAAGCGGGTGGCCGGGTAGATGGCGCGGCGGGCAGGGACGAGAGACTGCGAGGAGCTGCTGAGTATAAGGAAAGTTGTGATAGAAGTACGGGAATAGTAAAAGTTGTCTGGACACTTGAGAACCTGTGGGCAAAAGTTTATACTGTGTAAAGAAACTTGTGGAAAACGCCCTATGGTAACTGGAAAAGAGGTGGAAAGGGATACAAGTGGAAGACTAGCACGACAGGACAAGAAAGCCGAGCATCTAAATATTGAGAAGCGAGAGAGGGATTGTGTGGCGGTGCAGGAGTGGCGCTGGAGGACTGCAGGGGGAGAAGCTGGAGCGAGTGTTGGTGTAGGAAGGGAGGGCTGGCTGAGAAGGAAGGGAAGACGGTATTAGTTTGGGTGGGGAAGGGAATGTTAGTTTTAGAGAGAGAGAGAGAGAGAGAGAGAGAGAGAGAGAGAGAGAGAGAGAGAGAGAGAGAGAGAGAGAGAGAGAGATGTTAATTTGGGAGGGAGAGAAAAGCGAGTGTTAGTTTAGGTAAGGGAAGGGAAAAATATTCTAGTCTGAAAGGAGAGAAAGAAGGGAGCTGGTATGGGAGGAAAATGGAAGGGGAAGTTAGCTTAGGGGAGAGAGAGAGGAGGAGGAAAAGTTAGTCTGGGAAGGGAGAGGAAAAGCTAGGATGTGGAGGAAAAGGATACGCTATTTTAGAAGAAATCTGAATGCTGTCTAGAAAAAAGAGAGGAAGACTTTAGTTTGTGGAGGGAAAGAGTGTAGATGCTGTTTGGAAGAGGGGAAGGGAGAAGGAGGGAGAGTTCTCGAGACGTGTACCTCTCTCCCTCTCCCTCTCCCTCTCTCCCTGTGTCCCGGCCAGTGTTGGTGCGAGTGACGGCTTGTCCGGGGAGTTTATGATTCCAGCGCCAGGTGTTCAGGGGAGGGAGGGAAGGGTCAGTTCAGCAAACGTCGTCCACAACTCTCCTTTAGTCACCACTCCATCCCCGCTCCTCCCTTCTCTTCCCCTCTCTTAACCTCCTCTCCCCTCCCCTCCCCTTCACCTCCCCTCTCTCTCCAGCTCCCTGTGCATTAAAAATATTCCTTTCTGCGTGTAAACTGATATTTTCCCCGTGCGCGAGTGCATGTGTTCCCCGCTATGATTTAGCCCTTAATAACCAAATTTATCTTTACAGTTGAGGAAACTCTGTGAAAACCTTGATTAAAACCCGGTCGCCGCCACGCCGAGATACGCGCCCACAAATCAGAGGCTGAGGCAAACTTGATCTCTGGAAATCAAAGTGAAACCGAAGGCAAATATATTGTCATGAATAATTCCCATTGAGTAAGAGCGAGCGTCTTTGTCGCCCGTGTTGACACAAGCTGGTGATACCGCACCGCCGCCAACCCGCGCCCCGCCGTGCTTATCGCTCCTGCCGCCGCGCTGCCACGTTCCCCCTAAATAAATTGTGGCCAAATACATTGAATGAATGTATGGGCTATTTTAACCTATAAAATTTTAGTTAAATAAATCACGGGCAGCGGAAGGCGTGGTGTGGGGAGGCGCCCGTGGCGTTGGCAGCTCTGGCCGCCCCGCCAACTTGTGGAGGCAGCGGCCGGCGCGGCGTTGCTGGCGAGTGGCGCTCACGGCACCAGCCCCTACTGCCGCCCACCGTGAAGCTGACCGGCGACCTCTGGGGCAGCAAGACGTGCCGCCCTGCTGAGGGCAGCAGGCAGCGTGCAGACAGGCCAGGCCTCTCCCAGCCCCGTCGCCTCTTTGTGTCCTTTTTCCGCGACGCTTCCGAACGAAGTATTCTGGAAAGTCTGCTGTCAAGTGAATAAAGAGACACACTTGTTGCGCGTCTCAAGTCAAACACTTGAACAAATGGAACAAACCAGAGATCATTATCTTCAAAATCAGAGGACTGAACAAATTGTGTTTGTATGCTAATTCCTCCACAACCAGTGAGCAACGGGAGCGGCGCCCCGCCCCGCCCAGCCCTGCCCCGTCCCGCTCCGCCCCGCCCCGCCCCGCCCCGCCGGTGTGATCTGGCGCCCCGGTGCGTGGCCTGCCTGCCCGGGGCCGCGGGTCTCCACCCTGTGCTCGCTGAGGACACAGACACATCCTCATTAATCACACAACGCGATAACAGTTTAGTACATGTCGTGGCGCCATTTTGCCCCGCGGAGTGCTGCGTGGCCCCGCTGGTGTAAATCCTATTTGCCGTTAATTCCCGTGTGTGCCGCGCGACACTCGAGTCTATTAACTGTGAATCTCTCGGGGTTTTTACCTCCACTATGAATATTGAGAGGCCTGCCGCGTCACAGCTCTTCACTTGCCGGCGTAAACCAGTGGAAATTACCATTCTAAACCCTTTCAGCCGCGCGACAGGTCGAGGCGCCCAGAAAAATCCCGAATTGATCAACGAAGCGGAGCGGCGTGGCGGCGGCGGCGACGGCGGCGGCGTTGCAGCTGCGGTGGTTGGTCTTTTGCAGGCAGCATTACCGCAATTCCCGCTAAGATTAGGGTTGTGTTCCACTGAGTTCAATGACCGCACTAGGCAACGCCTCAAATAGCAACATAAGCTCTGACGGCCTTGTTATCGCTCACTCCACTCTAAAGATCTGTTTTAATTAACCCCCAAGGAGTCCACGCCACCACCACCACGCACAGCTCCTCTCGCCAGACTCACCTTCGTTCTCCTGGTTTTATTTCTCATTTTGGACTAATATTTACGTGCTCTTTTCTTACTTAATCTCTTGGAGCCTCGTCAGAAGTACGATGTTTGGGTGACTCTCTCTCTCTCTCTCTCTCTCTCTCTCTCTCTCTCTCTCTCTCTCTCTCTCTCTCTCTCTCTCTCTCTCTCTCTCTCTCTCTCTCTCTCTCTCTCTCTCTACTAAGGTTATCAAGCAAGTCTTTTATTTATTTATTGTTTTTATTATCGTTATCGTAATTTGTATTATTTGCTCTTAAACGTCAGTCTTCTGTTTATTTTTTTGTATATATGAGTATTTTTTTTCGTGGATCTCGTTTTGAAGCATTTAATTCTAAAAGATAACGGGTTTGATTTTCTCTCTCTCTCTCTCTCTCTCTCTCTCTCTCTCTCTCTCTCTCTCATTTTGGTTTACTAATACAAAAGGTCATCTCATCTAAACTACGTTCTTTGATTAGCACCATTTAGTCTTCAAAGGTCAGGTACTCTCTCCAGTAACCCTTTCCCTCCCCCTCTCCACCTCCCCATCACTCTTCCTATTCCTATACCTGTCCTCTGTTACTCCCTTACCTTTTCTTCTTCACTTTCCTTTCTTCCCTTTTTTTCAGTCATTTCTGTCCCTCCCCTCTGTTCTTTTTTCCGACTTTCATTGCTCTCCATTCTCATTTCTTCCTTCTTTTCCCCCTTTTCTTCAGTTTATTCCTGTTAGTTCATTCTTACATATTTTCTTCCCATCCCCTTTTCTTCTTTGTTATTTTTTTTCCTTGGTTTATTCCTATCCCTTCATTCTCTTCCCGGTTATTCTTTGCCTCCCTTAAACTTTTTATTTATCTCCCTTTTCCCATGTCCTCTTCCTTTACTCTCTATTCTCTTTTCCTTCTATTCCTTTTCTGTATTGTCAGTTTGTTGTCTTTCTCATTACTCTCAGTTACATTATCTCCCCCTTATTCCGTCGCTCTTCTTATTCCCTTCTTTTTTTTCCACGTTCCTGTCCTGTTTTTTACTTCCTCTCTAGTTCTCTGTTCCTCCACTCCCTTTTACTGCCATCTGTCTGCCCCTTCCTATTCGAAGACTCGTATAAAAATTGCAGCAGGTATTGAGACTAGAGAGTAATAATGCTGGAGAGAGAGAGAGAGAGAGAGAGAGAGAGAGAGAGAGAGAGAGAGAGAGAGAGAGAGAGAGAGAGAGAGATTGGTTTGTAATGAGGGTATCTGTTTATTTATTTACTATTGCCAGTGAACTACATGTGGAATGCAGAATAAGGTTACCTCAATACACACACACAGAGAGAGAGAGTGTGTGTGTGTTCAGTAAAAATATCCTAAACAAAACTCAAAAATCTTTTATTGAAATTTAAAAGAACAATTATTTTCTTTCATTGATATTAATATTGCACTTTTCATCTTCAAGTAAGTGCCTATACACATTTGCTGGAATACAGACTTAATTTTATCCAGGCGCAGATACTGAGTCAATGTTAGCTCAGGATCACGTCGCTGGAACATTATCAGTCTTGCAGTAATCAATAAAATCACTTGTCTGTCTGTCCGTCAGCACAAGCTTCAGGTGACTTCCCATACACAGGTAAGCTCCTTTTGATTGTTGGTATTTCGTGCGTGTAAAAGAAGCTGAGAAAAGGTTAAGAAAAATAAGAAAAGCAAATGTCACTTAATTGTCGTTCTCCAGGATATGAGTACAGAACGGTTACTGTCAAGGTTACTGCTGTGATTGATTCACCGCCGCGCCTAGAAAGCAGTGAGTCATGGCCAAGCTCTGAATTATGTTTCCTCATCTTAAAGTATAGCTCGCATTTTAAACTTATTTAATTCCTGCTAGGTATCAAGCTGAGCATTTTGTGCGTATTGTTGTAATTGCAACAGGTTTATACTGATTAGTCTTCTTTTTTCCTTATCGTACTGTTCACATTTCTAACAAGGAACGTAATTCCGAGACATTAACCTCACTTGTTCACGTCTTTGGTTAAGCTCTGAGACGCAAACTGCAGTGCTTCGTTCCGGTACTGAAGCTCCGGAAGGAACACTCGAAAGAAACTATGATGCCACGTCGTGTGATGCTGCCTGGACTGTCCCCTGGTGGCCGTGGAGTGTAACTATTCATTTTCACAAAGATACGTGACGGTGGCTGTGTGGTTATCGTGTGTGGCGAGGAGGAAGAGGAGAACCAGTGGTCGTGGCGCTACGCTCGGGAGACGACACTGAGGAGGTTTGATTACCATGTGATTAAAGTTGTCGCACGGAGGGAGGGAGGGAGAGAGAGTGGGGAGGAAGGGGATATAGGAGGCGGGAATCTGGGGCGGGCTGAGGTCTGAGGAGGCAGGTTAGGCGAGGCAACTCACCCACCCTGAATCTCGGTGGCACGGTTCGGAAACTCCTCGAATTTGTTGATCAAATATTGTTCTTAGTAGGACAATACCACATCAGAGAGTTGGGACGCCAACACAAACACCAGAATTTCCCAGGCGGAGAGTTGTGAAAAGGTTTTCCTTTAGATACACTGGAGGCTGTTCCGGCGACCCCTCATCGCCTCAGCCCCTCCGGGAAAGGCGTGGGGCTGCGGAGTCAGTCCTAAGGTGCGGCAAGAATGAGAGCAACTTCTCATCGTCTTATACAGGAGAGAGGCGAGGCGAGCAGAGAGAGACAATACCACTTGACAACACCGGGCACGGGTGCCTATACACCTATGAAGCATCTATGAAGCAGTTTAGAATTATTTGGTTTAAGTTGCTTATTGTTATCTCATTTACTTATTTAATGTCTTCCTTTTGCTATATTTTCGTTCACGTCACTTTATTACCTAGCGGCGTCCCTCACAACAGACCCAGCGCCACACCCACGCGAGGCAAGATGGCGGGCAGGTCATTCTTAGTCTTGAAGGATGGCCGGACCGAACAGACACGAGACCCTTAACTTCGTGATTTGCTGTTTTCTTCCTGCTGCAAGGTGATAACAGCTCTTTTGTGAGTTGTGTAAAATTACTGGTATTTTTTAGACGACGCGTGTAAGATTAGAAAGAAAACTTGTGAGGTGGAAATCGAGGGTGAAGTGTGTGGCAGCGAACTCAAATAGGGGCACCGGAGAAAGAAACGGACGTACTTCACAATGATGTTTATTTGCTCCAAGCGTCTTGGCGTCGACCTGGCGAAAGATACGGTGAAACTCTACTGATTGCGTGCCCTTTGCAAACAATCCAACTTACTACAGTGAAAAAAGTATAGGTAAAAGTAATACGGAACAAAAAGGGACGGAGTAACCTTAGAAACTTCTGGCTACGGGGAAATTTTTGTATTCTTAAAAAAAAAAAAAAATTGCTACAAAAGACGAGATAAACACGACGCTTTCAGGATTTCATTTCCAGAATTGCTAGGAACACACGACGTGAAAGACTGAGACTGATCTGGGATGAACTACTAGATTAAGTGAGCATCAGTCTTCTACTACTACTACTACTACTACTACTACTACTACTACTACTACTACTACTACTACTACTACTACTGTTGCTGCTGCTGCTATTTTTGCTACTCTTTACCTCTTCCTTCTCATTTTTTGTTGTTGCTGCTGTTTCTTTTCTTTTCTCGTTTTCTTACTCCTTCTTTTGCTTTTTTATTCTTCTTTTCTTTTATTTCTAATTCTTATGATTTTTTCCTCCTCCTCCTCTTCCTCCTCCTCCTACTTCTTCTTTCTCTTCTTCTTTATTCTCTTTTTCTTTCTTTATTCTTTTCTTTCTCTTCTTCTTCTTCTTCTTCTTCTTCTTCTTCTTCTTCTTCTTTTCTTTGTTCTTATTTTTCTTTTTGTTCTTTTCTTTTCTTTATCTTTTTTTTCTTTTTCATTCTCTTCTTTCTCTTATCTTCTTTTTCTTTTCTTCTTGTCTTTCCATCATCTTCTTCGTCTTCGTCTTCGTCTTCGTCTTCGTCTTCGTCTTCGTCTTCTAGGCATAAAAGTTTCATCAAAATTCTTAAATGAAAAAAGAAAAGCCCACAGTCTGAACCTAGTAAGAGGGAGAGAGAAGAAAAATACGAACCTTTTTAAATGTCTAAGTTAAACATCTCCCTCTGTGTCCTTAGTGGTGACACCCTTAACCTGAGCTGTGCAAGTCTTATCGATCTGATTCTCTGCTTGGGGTGAAGATAAAGCAGAGAGAGAGCTGAAATCTCCTTAGCCCTACCCCTGGATTCGTAATAATTAACCTTGGCCATAAAATTATCCTTACTTTTACGGGATTTGTATGGTGTAGTAATTAAGATTATGTATTTCCTCGTCTTGTACCTCGTGTTTTATATATTTGTTCAGTGTTGTTACTTTTTTTGTCGTTTTTTTTTTTATCGTTGAATTATTATCATCATTATTATTATTATCATTATTATTATTATTATTATTATTATTATTATTATTATTATTATTATTATTATTATTATTATTCTTTCATATAGCCAAAGGGATGTAGTTATTTTTATTCATCTGTGTGTATATATTCCGTTTATACAACACTTTTAATTTTGTTTTGCCTGAAGTTAAACTTGTTGCTTTGTTTTTATTACAAATCCGGCAATGAAACTTACATTCCTTTTTTTTTTTTTTTTTTATCACAAATCTAGTTTATACAACATTTCTCTCGCAGTTTTTGACATTTTTCTACCTGATGAAAGAATGAGGTGCTTCAAATTTCCAACCCTTGTTCAACTCGAAGTGCAGGTGTTTGGGATTCAATTATTCCTCACCTGTCTCTCGACGCCTGAGGTTCGGCAGCCACTCTGGGGGGGGGGGGGCCCTCGACACTGACGGATCTTGTCTATCCCAGTCACTTGTTTTGTCTTAGTGTGTGTGTGTGTGTGTGTGTGTGTGTGTGTGTGTGTGTGTGTGTTGTAGATGGGAATGGACATTGTTCTTGGATCCACACGCGCGCGCCCGCACACACACACAAACACTCTTTTCCATTTTTTCTCTCGTGACACGCTTGCAGAATCGATATTGTTTTCACACACACACACACACACACACACACACACACACACACACACACACACACACACACACACACACACACACACACACACACACACACACACACACACAAAGGTCGTCCGATTTACAGCGGCGACAACTCCCCGAACTGAAGGAGCAAACTTAGACTTGGGGACGTTGGACTTCGACACTAGTTTTCCCTAATTGATGGCTGGGTCGGGGCGTCGGAGGCCATGATAGAGGCTGTAGAAGACGCTGAAGAGGGCGCGGGGGGTGAAGACTGCTCTGTGCGTTGCCTCGATTAGTGAATATTGTCATTGAGTTCCTGTGTTTATGTTTTTTGCTTGTGTACGATAGTTGGTGTATGATTGACCTTGAAATTTGAATTGCTTGAAGATTTAGTTGTTTTCTCTCTCTCAATCACGCCATTTTTTTTTTTTTTTTTATCTTGTTCGAGTGCCGTACTCTTGTGGACGAATACAATAACTAATGTCATCAAAATTTGAACTGCCTGAAAATTTACTCGCTTGTTTTTTTATTTTCTGTACATTTTCTTTTCATCTCTCTCTCTCTCTCTCTCTCTCTCTCTCTCTCTCTCTCTCTCTCTCTCTCTCTCTCTCTCTCTCTCTCTCTCTCTCTCTCTCTCTCTCTCTCTCTCTCTTTCAAAATTTCAGTTGCTCGAAAATTGTTGCATGTAATTGTTTACCTGCGTTTAACATGACTGTTTCCCTGTTTTTCTTTTACCGTCTTCCATTTACTCTTGAAAAGCTTTACCTATACAATAATATGTATTGGTGTACAGTACTTTGAGGGAAGTTTATAAAAGTGATCCTCAGAATTCTAATTGCGTGAAGATTCTAGTTGCGTTCTCTCTCTCTCTCTCTCTCTCTCTCTCTCTCTCTCTCTCTCTCTCTCTCTCTCTCTCTCTCTCTCTCTCTCTCTCTCTCTCTCTCTCTCTCTCTGTGCAAGTTACATGTATTTTTTTTATTTTCTTCAATTTTTTAACGCCTTAGCTGTATTATGTATGTGTGAATATGAAAATAAAACCTTTGTATGCGATCAGTAAAGAAAACGGGAAACGTACAACACAATACCAACTACTATTAAACTTCATGGGCAGTTTTTTCTTCTTGTTTTTTCTTAGTTAACTTCACTAATTACGGTTCCTTGGTGAAAGATGCTCCAGAAAAGGGCAGGAGAAATAAAAGAAGGTCCCTCAGTAATTATATGTTTGAAGTATTAATGGAATGTAAACTTGGACTGATGACTTGGATCGCCAGAGAGAGAATGAGGCCGAGGAAAATTAATTCATCACATTGAAAGGTTGGTTGTGTTGAGGGCATTTAGCATTATGTTTCCTGAGAGAGAGAGAGAGAGAGAGAGAGAGAGAGAGAGAGAGAGAGAGAGAGAGAGAGAGAGAGAGAGAGAGAGAGAAACAAATGACAGAAAATAGATGAGTGTAGGTCGATCACTTGCTAACAAAGGGAGTAAATGTAAAATGCTTCATCGTCATATTTTCCTTGGTATGTTTCCTCCCTTTATTTCCATCACGTCTTCTTTACGTGACCAGCGGCCGTCTTGATTGGGACCTTCTCTTCTTCCTCACCTGGACACGCGCTTCTTTCCTTTCCCCTTACTAGTGACATCTCTCCTCCACACCTGTCCATACCTTACCTCTATCTTTTTCTCGCCTTTTCCTTCTCCCTGCCCGTATCTCAACTATATTTCTTTCTTTTCTTACTTTTCCTGTACATCCGCCTATATCTTTTCTATACTTTTTTTTTTTTCACATGCCTACTCATATCTTTCATCTTTCATTTTCTCACCCCTTTTTCCCTCTCACTAGTTCATTCCTGTCTCTATATACCTGGCCGTGTATTTCCTCGCCTATGTCACCTGCTCTACCTGTGTGACGGTTTTCCTCACTCACCTCCCCATTTCTGCCTTTTTTTCCTTTCACTGTTTCGTTTTTGAAAATTGTCTGGCTTCAAAATTCTTACCATCACGAAAAATTTATGGCATATTGTGGTGACACTGAAAAATTTTGTCTGATTTTGTTAGAATGCAGTATTTTATTTGTGGAGTTTTCGTCACTCTTTTCTTGCATTTCTTTCCCGAGCATGAATATTGTTTTGGCATCAGTGTGAATTATGAAGCAGATTCTTCAGTATTAAGAAAAGAAAAGTAGAAGCATATCACGAAGGAATAAATCACTTGCAATCACACCCGTTTTCTTCCAAGCCTCGGGTGGGAATGGAGACTGCGCAAAATCATGAAAGTGCCATTGAATTTTGGACCAATCGTGCTTATCAACCGGAGAATGTACGTCACTTTAGCTAGTCAGGCACGAAGGCGAACACAGCACATCGGACAAATACAAATCACCTTTTCACTCACTTCTATACAAATGTGCCGAGAGTACGTGATCACATGAACGGACACACGTACAGAGAAATCATCTAAAAAGTAAATCTGAATGGGAGATCCCCGAGCGAGGTCTTCCTTCAGAGGGGGTGTGGCCTGTGGGTGTGTCTAATGACGGGGCCGGCCTCAATAGCGCCTCAGCCTCGCCGCCTCGTCTTTGTGCTTCTTCAAGAGTGTGTGAAGTCCTCCCCGTGTCGTGATTAGTGGAAGCGCGCATGGTGCAGTGACGGGGGGTGGGAGGGGGGTGTGTGGAGTGATCTTGGAGGGACGAAGGGATGGAGATTAAGACAAAGGGGGAATAGAAGGAAGGGATGGAATTAACGGAGGTGTTGATAGTACAGTGATGGGGGAGCGATCTAGGAGGAACTGAATGACTGGAGGGACAGATGGAGAGAGGAATTCTTGAAATCTACCTTGAAACATGATTTCAAGGTAGATTAAGACAAAGGAGGATAGAAGGAATGGATGGAATTAGCGATGTTGATGGTGCAGTGATGGGGAAGCGAGGAGGGGGGTGGAGCGATCATGGAGAGACAGAAGGGAGGGAGGGATAGAAGGACGGAGAGAAGCATGGTTTGAATGAAGTAGATTAAGACAACGAGGAATATAAAAAAAAAATATGGAATTAGTGGAGTAACAGGGGAGTTTTTTTTTTTTATGTACGAGGGACACTGGCCAAGGGCAACAAAACTCCAATAAGAAAAAAAAAAGCCCACTGAGGTGCCAGTCCCAGAAATGGGTTCAAAGCAGTAGTAAAAAATTGAAGGATAAGTGTCTTGAAACCTCCCTCTTGAAGGAATTCAAGTCATAGGAAGTAGAAATACAGAAGCAGGCAGGGAGTTCTAGAGTTTACCAGAGAAAGGGATGAATGATTGAGAATACTGGTTAACTCTTGCATTAGAGAGGTGGACAGAATAGAGGTGAGAGAAAGAAGAAAGTCTTGTTCAGCGAGGCCGCGGGAGGAGGGGAGGCATGCAGTTAGCAAGATCAGAAGAGCAGTTAGCATGAAAATAACGGTAGAAGATAGCGAGAGATGCAGCATTGCGGCGATGAGAGAGGCTGAAGACAGTTAGAGGAGAGGAGTTGATGAGACGAAAAGCTTTTGATTCCACCCTGTCTAGAAGAGCAGTATGAGTGGAACCCCCCAGACATGTGAAGCATACTCCATACTTGGACGGATAAGGCCCTTGTACAGAGTAAGCAGCTGGGGGGGTTAAAAAACTGGCGGAGACGTCTGAGAACACCTAACTTCATAGAAGCTGTTTTAGCTATAGATGAGATGTGAAGTTTCCAGTTCATATTATAAGTAAAGGACAGACCGAGGATGTTCAGTGTAGAAGAGGGGGACAATTGAGTATCAATGAAGAAGAGGGGATAGTTGTCTGGAAGGTTGTGTCTAGTTGATAGATGGAGGAATTGAGTTTTTGAGGCATTGAACAATACCAAGTTTGCTCTGCCCCTATCAGAGATTCTAGAAAGATCAGAAGTCAGGCGTTCTGTGGCTTCCCTGCGTGAAATGTTTACTTTCTAAAGTGTAGGACGTCTGTGAAAAGACGTGGAAAATTGCAGGATGGTATCATCAGCGTAGGAGTGGATAGGACAAGAAGTTTGGTTTAGAAGGTCATTGATGAATAATAAGAAGAGAGTGGGTGACAGGACAGAACCCAGATGAACACCACTGTTAATAGATTTAGGAGAAAACCAGTGACCGTCTATCGCAGCAGCAATAGAACGGTCAGAAAGGAAACTTGAGATGAAGTTACAGAGAGAAGGATAGAAACCGTAGGAGGGTAGTTTGGAAATCAATGCTTTGTGCCAGACTCTATCGAAAGCTTTTGATATGTCCAAGGCAACAGCAAAAGTTTCACCTAAATCTCTAAAAGAGGATGACCAAGACTCAGTAAGGAAAGCCAAAAGATCACTAGTAGAGCGGCCTTGACGGAACCCATACTGGCGATCAGATAGAAGGTTGTAAAGAGATGGATGTTGAAGAATCTTCCTGTTGAGAATAGATTCAAAAACTTTAGATAGGCAGGAAATTAAAGCAATAGGACGGTAGTTTGAGGGATTAGAACGGTCACCATTTTAAGGAACAGGTGGAATGTAGGCAAACTTCCAGCAAGAAGGAAAGGTAGATGTTAACAGACAGAGCTGAAAGAGTTTGACTAGGCAAGGTGCAAGCACGGAGGCACTGTTTCGGAGAAAAATAGGAGAGACCCCATCAGGTCCATAAGCCTTCCAAGGGTTTAGGCCAGCGAGGGCATGGAAAACATCATTGCGAAGAATTTTAATAGGTAGCATGAAGTAGTCAGAGGGTGGAGGAGAGGGAGGAACAAGCCCTGAAGATGCTGGAAAACTCAGAAGATTCAAGAGCGTGGGCACGAGAGCAGGTTAAGTCATTGCGCACATAAACGCAACATCCAGCTTTGGATTTAAATTAAGGATAGAGAAAGTAGGAGGGAACATAAAAGGGGCTACTGTCAGTTGCCTCAGACACCTGAGTTTCAATGAGGAAAGGAAGATGAGGTTTAGAAGTGGAGAGGTGGTGTTCTACAGATTGAATGAAAATTAGATCTTAGACCGCAAATGTTGCAGAAGATAATGAAGAAAAAGTTGAGGGGGGTGTCAAGACACTTAGGATCGTCGTCAGAAGGGCAGTCGGACCTGGGGACATTTGTGGTCCCCTCCCCAGATGGGAACTCCGAGGCTGGTGCAGGAATCGCCATGAATTTCGAAATTTTGAGTGAAGGGTGTGTGTTATTAGGTGCTTGCAGTTTTGTGTGGAGGAAGAGAGTTGTCTTTAGAGGGCAGGCTGTGACTGCCCCCTTGTGTTGTGAGAGACAAAGGGAAACGTTCAGTGAGATCACAGCTGGGTTTAATGATAAGTTCACAGCACCCCCTGATCCAGTGCTTTAGACATCACTGGGAGTAATTATCGTTTCGGTAGGTGCCTAATTACTCTCAGGGAGACACCTGCCGAAAGCACTGGATCAGGGGGTGCTGTGAACTTATTAAAGCAAGCTGTGACCTCACTGAACGTTTCCCTTTGTGTCTCACAGCACAAGGGGGCAGTGAAGGAACATGTGGATCGATCCTGGAGAGACTAAAGGGATGGAAGGATAGTAGGATGGAGAGAAGCATGATTTGAGATAGATTAAGACAACGAGAAATACGAAGTAGGTATGGAATTAGCGGAAACGTAATACTACATTGCGCCGTGACAAGGGAGTGAGCGAGGATGTGATGTGATCTTGGAGGGACGAGAGGAGCAGAGTATTGGAGAGAATCATGATTTAGAGGCAGCTTAAAACAACGAGAAGTAGAAGGAAGGAATGGAGGGATAGCCATAAGATAAACGAGGAGAAAGATGAAGAGAAACGAACATTGGTAGAGTATGGTTCCAAGATATGAGTAAATGAGAACACTGAGGAATACAAAGGAAAAGACGGAGGGACGGAGGGATGGACTGACGAAAATAGAGAGGAAAAGAGGGAATGGATGGAAGAGCGCATGATCGAGAGAGAGAGAGAGAGAGAGAGAGAGAGAGAGAGAGAGAGAGAGAGAGAGAGAGAGAGAGAGAGAGAGAGAGAGAGAGTTATTTTGCCTAACCTAACCTAATCTAATCTAACCTGTACTTATATTAGACAAGAGAGACAGGGCAGGAGAAAAGAAAAATAGGAGAGTGGTGGTCATTCTTATGTCACATCCAAGTAAGGGATTAAATAAAGGATTAGAACAAATAAAAGACTGAAGGCAGGCAGGATCCAGACCGCCACGCCCCGCCCGCCTTGTCATGTGGGCGTGTGCTCCGCGGGATGAAAAGGTCGATGGATGCGTCTTTCAATAATGCCAATAAAACGATTCGGGGAAGAACAGATAATGAAAAGATAAGATGTTCGCACGATTCATTTTCACGATGCGATGTGGACTGTGAAACGCAATCGAGACAATGCGACTTGAAAATAATGTATGAATCAGAATATGACGGGAGTGACACTTGCCGTATGAGGAAGATTGATAAGGGATCATGAAAATATAAAGGGAAAGTGTCGAAAACCAAAGGGAGACATGCAAGGTGTACGATATTGATGATGAAAATGACGACATGCTAACTGAAATTTTTACAATACATAAAACATTATTTCGAATAGGAACAGATTTTCAGGTTCTTGTCATCTTGTTTTCACTACACTAACTTGAGTATTAACCTTTTCAGTGTTACTTGGCTTTTCTTTCTTCAATCACTAGCCACTCATGAGACATTTTTTTCTTATTCAGCAGCCACCTCCAAACTTTGTACTGGCTAGAGATTGCAAAATATACTCCCTTTTATTCCCTTCCTTTCCTGTAGATGCTTATAAAGATTCCATGCATTGTTTTTAGTGTTGTGAATTGTTGCATATCGCAGTGAAAGGGAATAACTAACTACGCCATAAAATGAAAGAAAGAAAATTAATTCACTGCTACTATTGCTTGTGTATTAGGATGTAAATGCTTCTCAATGTGTAAAGTGCAAGCGCTCGTACATTTCATCCCTCAAAGATATGAACACAACTTGAAGGAAATAATAATTGTTTATCTCAGGCAGTCATGTCATGCTCACGTAGATCACCATTAATTTGCAGTATTAATCATGCCTGTTGGTGTTGTAATGTGCTGGTAACATGCTGTGTGTTTAGTGCAGGTGGAGGCACAGCGACGGAGTGTTTAGAGGAGCAAAGTGTGCACGAGTACCACTTTATTGGGGAAGGTATGAATGCGTGTTGGTAAGTCAATGATCAGTGCGTTTAGTATACATGATTGCGCAGGACTGTTGACAGGAACAATGTAGACAGCAAAGCCAACGCTCCATGAAATTTTTGACGCGTTATATTCACACGACACAATGTACAGCAGCTTCCAGAACTCTTTAAAGTGTGGTGCGAACTGTGGCATTATGGACAATATAAAACCTGCTGCCTGATCATGTGTCGCGTCAGTAAGGCTGGTATGCATGGCCCAACATGATGCTGATATGCCGATCTATATCCCAGGTCATAATGTACGGCAGCCATCCCTAGTGTGCAGGGCTGCCAACTGTTGTCACTAATCACCAAACGTGTCAAATAATATCGTCCGTTGTGTCAGAATTAGACCTTTTATTTTTAAAGATAGTTTCTTGAGCTACTGTACGTACATCGTGAGACGCAATCAAAAGCAATCAAGACCAACGCAACCCTTTCTCTTCTCTGACATAAAACTGCTTCTACCTTTAGTTACTGAGATCAAAACATAACGGAAGGTGCTTCATTAACGGAGACGTAATTATTAATGTTCAAGTCATTCCGTGTGTTTCATCATTAATTTTTTCTTGGAGTTGAACATGTCTATTGATTCGCTGTCAGTGTGTGATACTTGAGAATGAAACCCTCGTATTTGGGTTGGTGTGTGGAGGGCGTCGTGTTTTATTGGCTTATTCTGCGCCAATGTTCTTATTTCATTTCGATTAAACTCTAAATATATCATAGGAGTATGATTTGTTACGTCATTTGAGTAAC
>NC_087185.1:13619163-13621663 GCF_035594125.1 Scylla paramamosain
CACTAAACAACTTGTCGATTCTTACTACCTTCGTTAAACTCTCAACCTTTAGAAGTGAATGATCGAGATAGATTCAATTATAAACAGCTAAACTCTTTCACTGCGGCATGCAACAATTCGTAACACTAAAAGCAATGCAGGAAGTCTTTAGAAGCATCTGCAAGAGAGAAGGGGATAAAAAGAATATTAATTTTCCTGCCAGTCCAATGTTTGAAGGCGACTGTGGGACAAGAAAAGATGTGTCAGAGTGGTTTGTGATTAAGGACAGATCTGTCAAGTAGCAGTGAAAGGGTTAACTACCATCACCACACAGCTCATAGACATAACACAATAATCAATGGTGGCAAAAGCAATATTGTACCACTACATGTAATGATGAGTACATGTAACACTCTATTTCTTCGTCAAAACACCAAGGAGTTCTTATCTTAATTAATCACTCGGAACCGATAAAAGTTGTCTTTTTAGTAAAGACTTCTTTGTCTACATTTTACGATTATCTTCCTTTTTAAAGATACTTCTCAGGGTTTTTTCCTTGTCAACACAAGTTTTCTTTTCTTTCCTTTTTTTTGCGTATATGCTTTTTCTTTTTTCCCTTTTGCAGGCTCTCAACGTTCTTACATCGTGTGAGGGGGTCCAGTGTACTGTTGCTTAAGTTTTCTCGTCCACTACCTTTTCTTTTTAAGTATATACATTGTCTTTCTCTCTCTTTCAGGTCCTCAAGGTTCTCTCGTCGTGTGTGAGTGTCCAGTGTGGTGATGTAAGAGTCTTGCCGTCCAGTCCTTAAAACGCATCAAGCAAATTAGGGTGAGTGTTCTGCATTGGCATTATTCCCACATTCTTGTTCCCTTTCTCTCCCTTTCATTTTTTTCCTTATTAGATCCTGCAAGTTATGTGAGTGTTGAGATTGTTGTACACCCATTCTCTCTCTCTCTCTCTCTCTCTCTCTCTCTCTCTCTCTCTCTCTCTCTCTCTCTCTCTCTCTCTCTCTCTCTCTCTCTCTCTCTCTCTCTCTCTCTCTCTCTCTCTCTCTCTCTCTCTCTCTCTCTCTCAGTAGCACTACCCATCGACATTCACATACATTTTCCACTCAGTTACACGCGCTGGGAAACCTTACAGGAATTTAGCCCCGGAGCTGGCTGGCCAGTAGTTAATGTACTGAGCAACACAAGTCTTGAGCGCCGCGTGGGGTTCTCCCGGAAAGGAATACGTGGGAGAAGAAGCCGAGGAGGTGCTGGGTGCGCAGATAAAGTTCGGAGTTAACGAAGCTTCGAACGTTTGAGTAGATTTGGGGCACCGTTAAAGAGAGGGGGTTTGGAGAGAGAGAGAGAGAGAGAGAGAGAGAGAGAGAGAGAGAGAGAGAGAGAGAGAGAGAGAGAGAGAGAGGCGGATTTACGGACCTCAAAATGTAAAAGAAAATAAAACAAGAATGAAAAAAAATAGTTAACCAGAGCAGAACAGAGAGAGAGAGAGAGAGAGAGAGAGAGAGAGAGAGAGAGAGAGAGAGAGAGAGAGAGAGAGAGAGAGAAATGTAAGGAAACCTGAAAATCTACAAGAAAATAAAAAGGGAGTGAGGAAATTCGTAAAACAGAGAGAGAGAGAGAGAGAGAGAGAGAGTTTCTTTTTTCTTACTCCATTTCGGTTCTGTACTTTCTATTATTTTAGCACACACGGGCTGACTGTTACGTGTATTCATGGTAGTGTATTTTTTTGTATTTTATCTACAGTGATACATAAACTAGATGAGTGTGTGTGTGTGTGTGTGTGTGTGTGTGTGTGTGTGTGTGTGTGTGTGTGTGTGTGTGTGTGTGTGTGTGTGTGTATGCACTGTCATATTTATGGCTAAAAACTATTAACTTTTATTATTGGATTTTTTTTATCAGCTGTATTTTTTTTTTTTTTTTAACTATTAAAGCTGTCACTGAAAAGGTTAATTTCTTTTCCTTTTATTTTTTATTTCTTTATTCCAGTCACGGCTATGAACTAATTCATTTAATAACTTTTCACTTATTCACGAACCGGAGTCATTTCAACAGTTTCCATCTATTCATTCATTCATTAGTGACTCATAAACCTTAATCACTTCTCAACCACTCGTTCACTAACCCCCATTAATATCCCCTCGTTAGTCCACCACCCAGTACTCTTTCCCTCCTCTTTCTCCCTTTAATACCAATAGGAGCCTTTTACAATAATTCACCAACGGCCAGCCAGAGTACGTGGTCCGGCTAATGAAATTTCAATAGTGGCCTATGTTTTTGTCCACTCAGATTTTACCCAATCCCCGAGAGCCGACGGGAAGCCACATGATTGGACTTGAATAATACATGTAATTCTTGAGACGAAAGGGAAGTATATTCAGTCCAGGAGGGAAACTACAGCTCGGGGATTGGAGGAGGAGAAGGAAGAGGACGAGAAGGAGAAGGAGGAGAAGGAGGAGGAGGATGAAAAAGAAAGAGTGGGTGTATAAGAACTTAAGGAGGCAAGGGAAAAATGTAAG
>NC_087185.1:13626663-13659163 GCF_035594125.1 Scylla paramamosain
GAGGGAACTCAACTTGTTCAGTTTAGAGAACTGTTTAAGATGTGTCGGGGCTTTGGTAACGTAAATGTAAATAACTATCTCATCATTGACAGTTCCAACACCACTCGAAATAATGGTTACAAGATTATAGGTAAGCGTTTCAGATCAGATGAGGCTAAGTATTATTTCTTCAATAGAAATGTAAATGTCTGGAACTCTCTCCCAGCACATATTGTCGATAGTAATACAATAGAATCTTTTAAACAAAGCTTGGACCTCGCAGCAACCCCTCATATAACGTACTTTGCGCCTACATAATATCGTTTTTTTTTTTTTAGTTACTGTAGTGAATAGTATAATTTCTCTTTCATCCTTTCCTATCACATCGTAGCCTTTCCTCCTCCCTATACTCTCCTGTTTTTCCTTCCTTGACCTCTAGTATCCTCCATCCTCTAACTCTTAGAATCTGTAGTGGTAGAAATAGACACATAGACAGCCTCGTTAGGCCCAGTAGGGCTGTTGCTGTCTATTCTTTCCTTTGTATTCCTTTGTATTCCTCCTCCTGCTTCGTTTTTTCTTCTAATTTTCTTCTTTTCCTTCTACTACTACTACTACTACTACTACTACTACTACTACTACTACTACTACTACTACTACTACTACTACTACTACTACTACTATTACTACTACTACTATTATTTCTTCTACTACTACTACTACTACTACTACTACTACTACTACTATTTCTACTACTACTACTACTACTACTACTACTACTACTACTACTACTACTACTACTACTACTACTACTACTACTACTACTACAGTACTAGTATTACTACGTCATCTTATTTTCTTCCTATATCTTTAATATTCATATTATCTTTTACTATCTACTTTTATGCTATTGGTCTTAAAAATATATGGATGTAATTATTTTGCTTTATTGTTCTTATTTTCATTCTTATTTTGTTATCTTACCTAATTTTCTGCTCAATAATTATGTCCATATTTTCTTATGCTTATTCTTATTCCTCTTCTTCCGTAATTAGTAGTGATAGTAAGTCATAGCAGCTACAGTATTACTAATAGTAGTAGTAGTAGTAGTAGTAGTAGTAGTAGTAGTAGTAATACAGGTGATTGTGAAATTACACGATTTTTTTTACACGAATTTAGTTTAGGTTGATTTGAAATATATTAAATTTCATTGAATTCACACGAAGTTTTCACTAAGCACGATCATTCGCGCTGTACATACATAAATACCAGGATAATTTTTTAACATTTATTTCTGCATTTCTACTGTTTTAGCTTTTGTATTTAAAGTTAAGATTAATAAACAAGGATAGACTGTAGGGATTAGTATTATTCACCGACCCTACACGTAAATAGATTGAACGACAAAATGGTGTAAAATTTAACAGATCAAATCTCTTAACACCCTTTTCCCTTTTTTCCATTATTTATTTATTTATTTATTTATTTATTTATTTTTACACGATTTGTATTTGCATGATGCCTGGAAGTTCCTATATATTGTTTAAACCGAGAGGCACCTGTAGTAGTAGTAGTAGTAGTAGTAGTAGTAGTAGTAGTAGTTGTTGTTGTAGTAATAGTAGTAGCAGTAGTTAGTCGAATTAGAAGCTTAAATAAAAAGGATCTTCCTATGCATAGATTAATATCTGCTCCACCTCTGTGACAGCAACTCAACTTACGGCAATTTTAAAACTCGGGACAATTTTAAATCTGGGATCAATGGAAAACTCTGGCAATGTAAAACTCGGATCAGTGTAAAACTCGGACCAATAAAAAACCGGGCTATGAAAACTTGGATCATTGTAAAATTCAGATCATTGTAAAAACTCGGATTAATGAAAAATTCGGATCAGTGAAAACTCGGATCAATGAAAAACTCGAATCAGTGTAAAACTTGTCAATGAAAAACCCGGATCAGTGAAAAACTCAAATCAGTGAAAAACTTGGATCAATGAAAAACTCAGATCAGTGAAAAACTCGGATCAGTGAAAAACTCGGATCAATGAAAAACTCGGATCAGTGAAAAACTCGGATCAGTGAAAAACTCGGATCAATGAAAAACTCGGATCAGTGAAAAACTCGGATCAATGAAAAACTCCGATCAATGAAAAACTCGGATCAGTGAAAAACTCGGATCAGTGAAAAACTCGGATCAATGAAAAACTCGGATCAGTGAAAAACTCGGATCAGTGAAAAACTCGGATCAGTGAAAAACTCGGATCAGTGAAAAACTCGAATCAGTGAAAAACTCGGATCAATGAAAAACTCGGATCAGTGAAAAACTCGGATCAGTGAAAAACTCGGATCAGTGAAAAACTCGGATCAATGAAAAACTCGGATCAATGAAAAACTCGGGCACCGCAAAACTCGAACCCTCTTAAAAAAAAAAAAAAAAAAAAAAAGTCAGCACAAAAACATGTCAAGAAAAAAACACCACATTTCCAAATACTCCGCCATCTCCACGAAAGCTGATTTTTCTTGATTTTCCTCTTCCATTTTTCTTGCCCCGCCTCGCGTCATGAGAATATGAGTCTGAGGCTGCGGCGGGATCGAGGACCTGATTGGCGAGGGGAGAGGAAGGCGCGGAGGTCGTGTGTCTCCGCGGTGGGACGGAGAGAAAGACCCTCGTACCTCCACCTACAAATTATTGTCCTCCGTAACCAATTGGAAAGGTAGTTGTAAATAATAGAGAGTCTGATTTACAAACTTTCGCTTGTTTTTTGTCAGTGACTGTAGTTATTTTCATTTCCTCTTGTAACTGACTTTTTATTTTCGTGTGTGTGTGTGTGTGTGTGTGTGTGTGTGTGTGTGTGTGTGTGTGTGTGTGTGTGTGTGTGTGTGTGTGTGTGTGTGTGTGTGTGTGTGTGTGTGTGTGTGTGTGTGTGTGTGTGTGTGACTATTCTTTTAGGTATGTTTTTCACTATTTCCTCATGACGTTTTTTGGAAGGAATCCCTGTGAGGTAAAGTTGCCCCAAAGAGTGGTATCACAAACTCCAATGAATTTTATATCTATGAATTGGATAGAAATCAATATAGTCACCAATGAACTGCTGAGAGTTTCGCTAAGAGCAACAAGAACTAGGCTCGTGAGGGGTGGAGGCAAGTCTCATATTTTTTTCGTAACACTTTCTACAATAAAACGTTACTTTTTTGGCAAGGTGTACTTGCAATATACTCTCTTGTTCTTACGTGTCAAGGAGTCTGGAAGAAGAGAAAAAAAAGGAAAAAGGCTTTCCAATTTTTCTGTCCCTATAATTTTGGATTTAGATTTCCATGTTGGTCAGCTTAGTTCTGGTGGTGCCATGATGCTACTCTTAAAACTTTTAAAACCTAGAAACTGTTGAAGTCGTAGGAAAGAAAGCAGATAGAGAATTTCACAGTGAAAATGCTAAGAACATAGAACTGTGAATCCATGAGGCCTACACGTGGCAGTCCCTGTATGAAACCTAACCTAACTTAACCTAACCTAACCTATTGTATCCTATTTCCACCTATCGTCCCCATCCATAAATTTGTCTAATCTTCTTTTAAAGCTCCCGATCTTAAATGCTTTTCCACATTAACGCCTGCAGGAAAAAAAGGCACTTACCCATCACATAAGCTTCATACACAGAAACTACATGATATAAATAAGAAATTACGAAAAAATGAGATGAAAAAAGTACACCCATAAACGTGAATTAAATGTGAAATTCATGAATCATACGAACGCGGGTAGAAGAATTACCACTCTCAGTCTGGGAACGAGCGAGACCTTACCTGACACCGGCTGAAGGGTACAAAGAGAAATAACACTTTTTACATGAGCTAAAACTAAAGAAAACGTGAAATTCTTTTAGTATCCTACAAACGCGGATACGGGAACTGCTACACCTTAGTTAGGAATGACGTGGCATAAGGCGAATGATACGAAGACAAATCAAACTTAGATATCCTGGGAAAGTAAAGAAAATGCAGAGGAATTCTAGAGCACATGAATGTAAATACTGGAACTAATACAGCTTAGTGAGTGAGCGATGACGTGAAGGTGAAGGATACAAAGAGAAAATTTAAACATCCTGGGAAAATAAACATGTGAGAAATCTAGAGCATCATATAATTTTAAATACGTGAGGTACTACATCTCAGTTTGGTAGCGAGTTTTAGAAAGCTTCCGCCAGTTTTCTCATAGGGATGGCAGTGGTGAGACTTTAGGCACCATTATGCTGTCCCCCCGCAAAGGCCGCTGCTCTCATCGCTGCCTGTAATCCAACACACATTCCTTATTCTCCGAGAAATGTTCTACTAGCGTTTATCTTGTCACTCACCGCTCGCACGATTTTTTTATTGAGGATTTTTCATTCGTATTTCTGGTTTATTTTTTTTTTTTTCGCTTTTAGTTGTGGTCTTTCTACTCCTCCTACTTTCCTACTCTTCTTCTTCTTCTTCTTCTTCTTCTTCTTTTTCTTCTTCTTCTTCTTCTTCTTCTTTTTCTTGTTCTTGTTCTTGTTCTTGTTCTTGTTCTTGTTCTTCTTGTTCTTGTTCTTGTTCTTGTTCTTCTTCTTCTTCTTCTTCTTCTTCTTCTTCTTCTTCTTCTTCTTCTTCTTCTTCTTCTTCTTCTTCTTCTTCTTCTTCTTCTTCTTCTTCTTCTTCTTCTTCTTCTTCTTCTTCTTCTTCTTCTTCTTCATGTTTTTGTTGCTGTTGTTGTTGTTGTTGTTCCGGTGAGCTGACTTGTCTTGGTCTTGTTCCTGTTAGTTGTTGTTGATCATTGTACTTCAATGCAGAGGACGTGTCTAGCTTGGCGGTACCTGGGAGTAGCTCACCTGACCTGGATCTGCTACCCACTCAACACTTAACGGCTGCTCAGTCACGGGAACAGGAATGTAGGACAAGCAGGTAACAGGGAGGTGACTGACTGATAATGAGGCGACAAATGAGGTGACAACTGCAAGGATACACACACACACACACACACACACACACACACACACACACACACACACACACACACACACACACACACACACACACACACACACACACACACACACACACACACACACACACACACACACACACACACATGCTAAAAAGAAAAAAAAGCGTTTATGCTCATTAACATTTGTATATTACCTGTATGCAAACATTAATCAGGAGTTGGTCGAAAAGTTTATCGAAACCTCCGGTAGATGAAACAAAAGCATGCTATAGTGATAATGACATAAGTACGTGCGTACATGGCCTGGCAATCTTGTGTTAGTATCAGATCAAAAAGTCAAGCGGATTAAAAATATGGATTTTTTTTCTTTCTTAGTCATAAGTGTTACATGAGACCGGAAATACTAAGCGTCTGGGCGGATATTAATTCAAAAGGCAACTGTCTCCAGAGTCTCCAGAAGTTTGGTGTCATAAAAAAGGCTTTCCTAAATACACTATTTTCATACGAACGACTTCTTCGAAAGTCTCAAGCAAAAAAAAAAAAAAAAAATGGTGTAGCAATCCCGTCCTGATTTACCACCTGAGCAACAGTGACTCATCTTCGTGACTCAGCACTGTGACTTCCTCAAGAGGACGCCTCATCATCGTGGTGGGAGGCGTCGGCCTGTGTATTGGTCAGCGCTCAGACATGGTGATATGGGCCAAGCGAATTCGAGTCCTGCGGAATACTGGCCATTTTTCAAGCTATTGCCGAGGGTCCAAGAACACCCGCATGCTTCCCATCAACCCTGTCTTTGACGGCGACCGCTTTGGAGAGCTTTGGGAGGCGGCATGAGCCTCTGCAAAGAGTCACTCTAAAAAAATCTGCCTGCGCTGCCACGGGTGGGGGCCGATCATCCAAACTTCACGGAAGAGCTGCAGCAAAAATGTTTACCATCGCTGTGGGGAAAAAAAAAAAAAGTCAAAGGAAGTGAGCGTGCACAAGAGCGTGCATGGTGCTCTATTGATTCGTTTATTTTCATCCGAGTCATGGAGATAAGATGCAAACTTATGCTGCAACCCAAAATAAATAAGTATATTAGAGAAAAAATAAAGTTGAAGAATACTGCACTTAAAGACAGAATTATGAAATCTTGAGCAAATTTTCATTAACTCCCTTGTTACATCTCATCTTATATTCACTCAACTTGCCTCTCTCCTCCGTCGTCCTGCCCGCCTCGCCGCCACGCCTCGCCTGGAGTGTCTGGATGAGGTCCCGTCTGACGGAGTGAGGACAGCAAGGGAAGCACCGGAACTACTGCTGCTGTTCGTGTCCGGTGTGTTTTCTGAACCGCTGCTACATAAATCACCGTTCATTCGTTGCGTCCTGGAGAGAGTAAATGAGTGCTTGATCACCAACATAACTACCGTTTTGTTTATTAGATCGCGTATTGGACATCAAAGACACAATGAGGTGAGGAGATGAGACATTAGTATTGCTGTGGTGCCCCGTAATAGACGAACAGCCGATAGAAATGAAAGGAGAGGGTTGAGGGAAGATTTTTTCTCCTGCAGTGGAATCACAGACTGTGTGAACATGTGACGCTGTATTCTTGGAAGAGTTACTTCGGTATAACAAAACTGTGAGTCTCCAACAATCTAGACACTGTTTTTGTTTCCCTTTTTGTGTAAGTGGGGCACTGGCCTACGCCAACCAAAGGTACATAACAAAGGCCCACTAAAGGTACACTCTCTGTAGGATCATCGGAAACTGAGAATCTGTTTGAGATATCCTCCTTTGTACAACTCATTAATGTATTTGTATTTGCGTTGCTTCCTTATACGTGGCTTTCAGGGAAGACCAGAAAGGGGCGACAGAGGCTCGGGCCAGACAGTCGCCTCGCCCTGCTTCACCTCACTCGCTTCAACAATTCATCACTCCCACCCTCCCCACGGCCGCTGCATCCCCTCGCTCCCTTCCCGCCCTCTCCCTGGCCTGCCGTCACTGTCACTCAGAGTGTCGGGGCGCGGTACAGTCTCCAACAAGGGCGTGGGGCATGTAATGTCAGAAGTGTGACGGTCTGCTCATGGTCGCAATAAATAATAGGGCGAGCGGGCTCCCCTCACGTGGCCTAGGTGATGCTACCTCGCAGAACACGTGCTTGCCTCACCCTGCCTCGGCATAACCTGAAGGGGAGGACTAGATGATTATGGTGATGATGATGATGATGATGATAATAGGGATAATAATAATAGTAACGATGATAATGATAATTGCAATGATAGTACTAATAGTAATAATATCAGTAATAACAATAATAATGAAAAATGAAAAAAAATAGAATTAACAACAACAACAACAACAACACTAATAATATAAATGAAATAATAACTGTAAATAACATTAGTGATAATAATGATAATAATAATAAGAAGAAGAAGAAGAAGAAGAAGAATAATAATAATAAGAAGAAGAAGAAGACGAAGAAGAAGACTAGCAACAACACTAATAATAGTAATAATAATAATAATAATAATAATAATAATAATAATAATAATAATAATAATAATAATGGTAATGATGGTAATTTTAATAATAGTAATAGTAGTAATAATAATAATAATAATAATAATAATAATAATGATAATAATGATAATAATAATAAGAGCAATAACAATAATAATGATAATAAATATTATCATAATAATAATAAATAATAATAATAAAAATAATAATAATAATAATAACAACAATAACGATAGTAATGATAATAATATTAACAACAACAACAACAACAACATCAACCAGCAACAACAATAGTAATAATAATAACAATAACTAATAATAGTAATAATAATAATAAGAAAAAAATAATAATAATATAATAATAATAATAATAATAATAATAATAATAATAATAACTAATGAGGATAAAAAAAATAATAGTGTTAATAATAAAAACAACAACAACAACAGTCCCTGGAGCTCATGACTAACTCAGACTATCTTAAATACTGAACGGACGCAGGAAAAGGCGATGAGATGCCCCGCCCAGGTGGAGACGGCAGCAGATACCGCCCACCATAGGTTACGTCAGCTGATAGGTCACCGGAAGGACGCGCTACCCACACATCTCCTTAATCCTTTAGTTTAGTTTACGGTCCACTGTTGACACGAGTCGGGTACGGATCATCGACCAGACCATGTCATTCTCTTTTTCTGCTGTCTTCTTGTGATTTTTATTATTATTATTATTAGTAGTAGTAGTAGTAGTAGTAGTAGTAGTAGTAGTAGTAGTAATAGTAGTAGTAGTAGTAGTAGTAGTATTGTTGTTGTTGTTGTCATCATCATCATTATCTTCATTCTTCCTTTTCTTGTTTTTTTGTTCTTCCTCTTCTTGTTCTTCTCCTTAATAATAATAATGATAATAATAATAATAATAATAATAATAATAATAATAATAATAATGATCCTTGGTGGGGTCGGCCTCTGTTACGTTGTCGCCACTAACTTGTGTGTTATGCATTCTCTTCCTCCAGTCCCAGTTGTCTCGTGTCTCCCTCGATTCCATATCTCCTTTGTCTTACCCCATTTCTCCCCTCCAGCTGGCTCCTCCATGCCTGCCGCCTTCACACGATCATCCTCTTCCATCCTGGCCACATTGTACTATTGAGAAAACGCTAACCTAATATAAACCTGAGTGATGAAAACGCAAAACTGAGTGTGCGTGTGTATGTCAGATTAACTCTCTTCCTTGCTGTTAAAATAGTTCAGTTTTCATTTTTTTTTTTCCATGCATTTCTTGTACCTGTTTAGAGTTTTCCCGATAGTACATGCATACCACCTTAAATCTGCTTCACTTGCTTTGTCCCTTTTCCTCTTGTCCTCAGCAGGTAACGATTAGCAGAACATTCGTATAGTCGCGAGTGAATCAGTGTTTAATCGTTCGGTTGGGATTCACTTACCTCAAATGTTACTAAAGATGAGAAACACTGCCTACGAAAGATACTGTTTTGTAATGTATGTACGTAGAGTTTCCAGTGGATTTTGTAGGGGGTGAATGTGTGTGTGTGTGTGTGTGTGTGTGTGTATTGGTGAAGCAAGTTTGTTTCCTGCCCTGGTGTGTCTGGTGTTGAACATTGTGCCTGTGATGATAAGAGTAATGGTGATGAGGATTAATGATGGCGAGAGAAGAGGGAGAAGGAGAAGAACGCGGATAAATGAGAAGGAAAGGGATGAGGAGGAGCGGGAAGGAGGGCAGAGACAAAGCAGGAAGAGAATAGTAGGAGGAAAGAAGAAGAAGAAGAAGAAGAAAACAAAAACAAGAAAAACAAGGAGAAAGGACGAGAAACAGCAACAACAACAACAACGGAAGAAAGAAAAAAAAAGCTGAAAAAGACGAAGACCTAAGAATAAAGAGAAGGAAATCCTGATAATACAAACCTAATATAACTCAACAAAACAAAGAACATCACCATGCGCAATGTAGTGCCGTTAAATCCAGGTCGGAAGTTTCCCCAGGTGAGGCAAAGCTGCACAATTAGTCACCTGGCGAGAGGAAGAAGGGGGCGCCTTACCTGTACTGCATCAGGTGTCACAGTCTCTTGCACCTCCTCATCTCCCCCTCGCTGTCCCTGTCTCGTCCCCTTTCCTCCCTGCATGACTGTCTTTCCTTCCCCTTATCTGGCAGGATTAGTAATGATAAATGGCCTGCTCGCTACTTTTACTGAGGGTTTATAGACCATTCATTATCTGAGGTGGTACTATTCATAATTCTGCGAGCATAATCTGGTCTTCCTCCCGCTGTGTATATATTTTTCTTTTTTGTTCTCTCTGATGCATCCGTCTATACTTTTTTTTTTGTCGTGTCTTCTTTTCTTTTCTTCCCTCTTGCATGTATTTTTACTCTTTTTCTGGTATTTATTTTGCTAACTGTACATTTTGCTTTGTGTTATTTCCTTTATTTCTATCTACTTTCATCCAAATGCATTATTGATTTCTTTTCTTTCTTTTTTCCCACTATCTTGAATTCATTTTACGATTTTTTTCTTTCTTATTTATTTATATGTACTTTACGCTATGTTAAACCTTTCATTTTAATAGCTTTGTTGATATGTCGTATGTGAATTCTTATTTAGTCTTTTTTTTTTCTTATGATTTTCTTCTGTAAGTGTTTGAGTGTTCCTTTAAACGGTTTTGTGCGTGATTTACTCGCCTCGCTTCCTGCTCTTCTTTTTCCATATCCTCTGCTTTTCTCAAGACAATTGAATTTCTCCTAATGTGTGCAATTGCTCTTCAAGAAAATTTATTAAAGTTCCGTTGTCAATGTTTAATTCATTAGTAGCTGTTATTGTCTCCTTCCCTATCTGTCTATATATTTATCTTCCTTCATGTTTGTCTGTAGGCGATTATCTCACCGTTTCCCTGTTCCTGTTTTTTCACTGTTCTCAGCATTCATCTTCTCCCTCCTTCGGTATTTTCTGCCGTGCTGCTTCTCCATGACCCTCTCGTCTCCATCTCACTTAACTCACCTCACCTCTCCAGCTCCCTCGTCCACTCACCTGCCTCTCGCTCCCTTCCTGTCTGCCTTTCCCTTCCCTTCATCGTCGTTTTCTGTTGCCTTCCTAATATTCTTACCAACCTGATCTCCCTGCCTCTACTCCCCCACTCTCCCATTCCTTGCATGTCTTCTCACTCCTTTCACAGTTGTCCATGTCATCGTCGCCTGATACTTTGCTTGTCATATTCCTACACACAACCCATATTTTCTTGTCTCCACTCCTTTCCTCTTCCTCTAACTTGTTCATGTCTCCCTTACGATTCTTGCTCCTCATTGTTCTTCCCCTCTTGCATCACTTTCCTCATCTTTCTCTCATCCATTCCCTCACTCCCTCGTTTTCTCACTTGCGTCTCCCTAGCCCTCTTCTGTTTCTTGTCACTTCTCCCCGTCTTCCTCTCCTCCTCTCTTCCATAATCTAATGCCCTTGTTCATGCATTCCTTATCTTACCCTCCTCTCCATTCACTCCCTTGTCTTCTTGTCTACCTCTCACCATCTCCTCTCCTCTCGTCGTCTACTGTTTTCGTTGTTCTTGCATCCCATATCTCTCATTATCTTCCTCCCCCTTCTTCGTTTCTTTATCTGCCTCTCATCCCCCTCTCATCCTCCTCTCACTGGTATTTCTTCATCGTGGTATACATTTTTCTTAGTTTTTTGTATCCCATATCTGCCCTTCTTCTCTTCCACTCCCTCCCTCGTTCTCTTATACTTTTCTTTCATTCCCCATCTACTTCTACTCCCTCACCGTCCTTCTTCTCTCACAGGCGTCTTTTTCTTACTGTTTTCTTAGTCTTTGCGTCTTATCTTCTCTTATCTTCCATGCCCTCCCTCTTTTCCTTACCTGTCTCTCATCCCCCTTGTATTTCTATTTCCTCACCATCCCTCTTCTCTCACAAGCGTCTTCTTCCTCGTCGCCGTCGCCTGCAGTCTTCCCCATTCCGTCACCTTACCTGCCATTCTCCCTTGCTCACCCTAACCTCACAGCGCCCTCGCCGCCTCTCACTCCAGCTCGGGTCGTTCTGCCTCGCCGTAAATCAGTGTGAGGTGTGTGGTAGAGGTGCTGGAAGACCCCCCTCCTCCCTCACCTCCCCCTTCTTCCTCACCTCCCCCTCCTGCTGACCCCTTAGCCTCCTCATTTGTCTGGATTACACAAGCCGCATGGTCGGACCGCCGCTGCACCCTCCCACACCCTGACGGAGCGAGGATGAAGCTAGATGGTGATGCAGTGGCCATGTGCTGGTGGTGGTGGTGGTGGTGGTGGTGGCGGCGGTGGTGTTCAGAGTGGTGTGTTTGGGTGTGTCTGGCAGTACCGCGTGTGTGTACAAGTTACCCATTTGCACCTGCACTAAAAGTAATATATGACACCTTTATAAGCATCTACAAGAAAGAAAGGGGATAAAAAAAAGAGGAATATATTTTGCAATTTCAAGTCAGTACAGTGTTTGAAGATTCTGTAGGATAAAAAAAAAAATGTCTTAGAGTTGTTAGTGGTTAGGAATAAAGAAAAGATGTGCCAAATAGCAGGAAAAGGGTTAAATGAAAGCAAAGGTAGGGATGGAGGGGAAGCTTGAGAGAAAAGAAACAGAGAAGCTACAGTTATATAAGATAGAAGAAAAATACATGAAAAAGAATGTTACCGATTGGGAATTAGAAAAGGAAGAGAGATAGTAAAGGGAAAGAACAGTATTTAGAGAAGGAAGCAATTAACGAAAGATTCATCAAACAGAGATGAAAGGGTTATGATGCAATGTAGGCAGGAAAGTGTTGACAGAAAGTACTTAGGAAAGGAGGAGGAAAGTAAGGAAGGGAGAGTAGGGATAATGTACTTGAAAAAAGGAAAGAAGGGAAGCGAAGGGAAGAGGAAGGGAGGGGGAGAGAAGGAAAGAGGAAGAGAAGGGGAAGGGAAGGGAAGTGAGAATACAAGGAAAAGATTAAAAGTATAAGGGAAAGAAGGAAAAGAAAGGAAAGGAAAATAATGAGAAAAAAATAAGAGAAGAGAAAAAGTAATAAGGAGGGAGGAAGGAATTGGAGACGAAGATAAAAGGGGAATTAGAGGAAAAGTTTTAAGATGTAAGGTTAGGGAGGGAAGAAGGAAGGCGAAGGAAGGAAAATAGAAGGAAGAGGAAAATACGAAAGGAAGGGGATCGATAATGAAGATAAAAAGAGAATAGGTAGATTTGATTCAGAGTTTGAAGTCAGGGAAAATTAAAAAAAAAATAGAAAAATATAGAAAGGAAGAGGAAAATACTTGGAACAGAAGGAAATAAAAAAAGAATTGGAGAAGAGAAAAAAAAGAAAATCAAAAGAAAAAAGTGCTAAAGGAAAAAGAAAGTAAATAAAGAAGAATAGGAAAGAAAGATTCAAGATGCAATGTGAGAGAAGGGGAAAAGAAGAAGGAAAGGGAAGATGGAGGGAGGAATGGAGGGGAAAGAAGAAAAGAAAAAGTACTAAAGGAAAAAAGGTAAATAAAGAAGAATAGGAGAGAAAGATTCAAGATGCAATGCGAAGAGAGAGGAAAAGAAGGAAAAGGAAAGAAGAGGGAGGGAGGAATGGAGGTGAAAGAAGAAAAGAAAAGTACTAAAGGAAAAAAAAAGATAAATAAAGAAGAAAAGGAGGGAAAGATTCAGTGCAATGTGAGGGAAGAGGAAAAGAAGAGGGAAAGGAAGGAAGAGTGAGATAGGAATGGAGGGGGAAGGTGAGGTGAGCACAGCAGGTAACCAAGTGGTATTTTGTTACGGAAACCCTGAAAGCCTGTCAAGAAAGTGTTGTCCCACGGCCCAGAGGAGGAGGGGGAGGAGGAGGTGGTGGTGGTGGCGGTGGAAGAGAAGGAGAAAGAGGAGGAGGAGGAGGAGGATACAAAGGAATACAAAGGAAAGTGAAACCGCAACAGACCTTTAGGCCTTTGTAAGGTTGTTTGGTAACTACTACTAAAGACGAGGAGGAGAAATAAGAGCAAGAGGAAGAGGAAAAGGAAGAGAAATAGGAAAAAAAGAAAGAGGAGGAGGAGGAAGAAGGGGAGGAGGAGGAGGAGGAGGAGGAGGAGGAAGGAAGGAAAAGAGAAAGAGAAGGAGGAGGAAGGGAAAGAGAAAGAGGAGGAGGAGGAGGAAAAGGTGGAGGAAGAGGAGGACGAAGAAGAAGAGAAAGAGAAATAAAGAAGAGGAGGAGGAGGAGGAGGAGAAAAAGTAAGAGTAAGAAGAACAAAAAGAAATATAGAGGAGGAGATGGAGGAGGACAAGAAGGAGGAGGAAGAGGAGGTGGAGGAGGAGAATACTATATATTTTTTGGGGAGTGAAAAATGATTGTCCTACGAAATTGCTGACTGCTTATCATTATATTATCATTACTATTATTAACATCATCATCATCATCATTACCACCGTTGTTCACTAATCATCCTCACAATTTCATCATTCAGTCACTCTCATCTATCCCCGTTCTATTTCCCCCTCCTTGTTCTCTTCAGCGTGCGTACCTCGGCCTCTCTCCCCTCTTACGCCCAAAAAGTGTGTATTTGGGCGGGGCGAGGCGGGGCTGGGGTGGGGCGGGGTTGGGGCTGGCAGGGGGGCGTCGGTCACTGGTCAGGGGCTCCCGTAAGGGCTGGCCATATTGGGTCCGTCACTTGAAGACAGATGACCCTCCCTTGTTACACCTGGTCACCCATATCACTACTTCCCTCCTTCCTTCCTTCCTTCCCTCCTTCCTTCTCTCCTTCCTGGTTTGTCATGTCATGTCATTACTGTTTCTCTTCCTTCTTTCTTTCATTTCCTGGTATGCCATATTTTTACTTCTTTCTTTCCTTCTTTCCTTTTTTCCTTCTTTCCTTCCTGCTGTGTTATGTCATTGCTCCTTCCTTCCTTCCTTCCTTCCTTCCTTCCTTCTTTCCTCGTCTGCTGTATCATTCTTTCCTTCTTTCCTTCCTTGTGTGTCATGTAATTTCTGCTTTCCTTCTGAACATCATTATTCTGTTCTATTCCTTCCTTCCTTCCTTCCTTCCTTCCTTCCTTCCTGATTCGCATTATCTTTGCTGTTTTGTTTCCGTACATCATTATTTAATTTTCTCCTTTCCTTCCATTATTCATTCATTCATTCCTTCATTACATTATTACTCCATTTCTCTTATCTTCTTTCGCTCCTTCAATGCATCACTTCTCTATTCTTCCTCCTTCCCTTCCTTCCCTCTTGTCTTTATTTTATCAGTACCTTATTCCGCCTTCATTTCGTCTTTTTTTTTCTTAATTTCTTCATTAATGTAGTTCTTTTCCGTTAACATTTCTTATCTCTTATTATTCTTTTATCCATTACGCCTTATTCCTTATTTCTTTCCTTCATTTATCCCTTTCTTTCTCCCTTCATTCTTTCCTTATTTACTTTTCAAATGTTTTTTTTTTCCTTATTATTGTTTTATCTCATGCGTTCATTTAATCCTATTCTTTGTTGTCACCTTTTTTTACCCCACCCTCCTTGCTCCTTCCATCCTCTTTTTCTCCTGTTCTTCCATCCTTCTTTACTCAGTTTCCACTTGTTTCCTTCCTTTCATTTTCTCTCATTTGTTTCCTTCCTTTTCTCCTTCAGTCGTAGCATCATAGGAGGGAAATAATGATACGCAAGTCTTCCTTCTGTTTCCCTCTAGCGAGTCTTTCTCCCTCTCATCATCGCTTATGTATTCCTCCTCTTGCCATTATTCCCTCCTTCCCCTTCTCTCCTTTAAGGGAAACTGACTGATGACTGAGTGTGATAGTACTTCTTCCTCCCATCTCTCCTCTTCGTCTTTCCTCCTTTCCCCTCCTTACCTCCCCCACTCCTCGCTACTCTCCCTCTCTGCCTCACGCTGTTGATGGGACGATAGTAAAAGAGAAACATAGCCTTCCAACCTCACTCCCTTCTGCCATTCCACGCTGGAGTATCGACCAGGGACAAAAAAAAAAAAAAAAAGAAAGAAAGAAAGAAAGGAGAAAATCATTGCTTTCCTCGCCTCTCTCTCTGCTTACTTCTTTCTTACCTCCCACCGCGCCTATCTGTATAAGTGTTAATTGAGGGATTGTACTCTGATTGAAGGGCAAAGCTTTAATGATTCCCTGATCTATATGTTGTATTTCACTTTTGTATTACTTGGTGAAGGAAATGAGCGTATTTTTATGATTTGGTGGAAGGAGATACGTAAGTACTTTTTTTAATTGATTAGTGGAAGGTGACGAGTACTTTTATTTACTAGATGCAACGAAATTTGTACTTTTTACTGATAGTGGAAAGAAACGAGAGTACTTTTCAGTAGCAAGGTGGAAGGAGGCAAGAGTACTTTTATTACTAGTGGAAGGAAACAGGTACTTTTTATTACTATTTGAAAGGAAACGAGCACTTTTTATTATTAGTAGAAGGAAATGAGTACTTTTTATTACTTGGTGGAAGAAGTTTTTTTTCTCTTTTTTTTTTTTAACTAGGTGGAAGGAAATGAATACTTTTAATTACTTGGTGGAAATAAATAAGAATACTTTATGAGGTGGTGGAAGGAAACGAGTACTTTTTATTAGCAGGTGGAAGGACAAGAGTGCTTTTTATTAGCAGTTAAAAGGACAAGAACACTTTTTATTAGCAGGTGGAAGGACAAGAGTACTTTATATTGCTAGATTGAAGGAAACAAGTACTTTTTTTATTACTAGGTTGAAGGGAATGAGTATTTTTTATTATTAGGTGGAAGGAAATGTACTTTTTAATTATCAGGTGGAAGGAGACGAGTACTTCTTGATTATTAGGTGGAAGGAAACAGGAGTACTTTTTTTTATTTCTAGCTTGAAGGAGACAAGGGTTCTTTTTTATTGCGGTGTAAAAGGAAATGCGTACTTTTGTTTCTTGGTGAAGGGAGGCAAGAGTACTTTTATTAGCAAGTGGAAGAAAATGGGTACTTTTTATTAACTATAATGAAATCAGAGTACTTTACTGACATGTTGACAGGAGACGAGTTCATTTGTTTCACCCAGCCTGGGATTGGAGTGCGTGTGTAAGCCAAGCGCGTTCATCCCTAGAAGTAGTTATTCATTAATTTAGCGATATGCCCATGTGATTTCCTTTAATATTCTCGTATTTCTACTAAGTTCTTTCCTTTTAAAATTTACCAACTGTCTCGTTATATTTATCTGTTCATCTATAGTGGAACCGAACTAGCTTGGTACTAGGGATGTTGGCTGTTCCTGTCCCACACTGGTGTTACGCTCACAGTCGATAGGCATATGAACACTCTCTCTCTCTCTCTCTCTCTCTCTCTCTCTCTCTCTCTCTCTCTCTCTCTCTCTCTCTCTCTCTCTCTCTCTCTCTCTCTCGCTCATACTGCCATCCTTTGCCTTAATTATTCCAAAATTATAAGTTGTTATATATGACTCCATGTTTTTTTTTTTTTTTTTAATGGCTTTCGATTTGATAATGGAACAACGACGCTGTATATTTTCCGGAATACTTGGCGACGCATATAGGCCGTGCAGCGCTGCCACCTCGGTGTCCTTGACATGTGAACACCCCAGGCCGCGCCCTGCTAGCCATGGTCAGGTCAGATCACTCCGGGGTTGAGGTGGCAACAGCGCGGAGAGTCACAGCCAACACCCCACGTTCCAAGTTAATCTGGTTCCACTGTAGTTACACTGTATACTAAAGTAGCTTTCAGGCTGGAGCGCCCACGTGTCCCTTAACGTATTTTTCCCCTACTATGACTTTGGGAGCCGCCGTGGTACAGTGGTACCGCGCGCGCTTTGGGGCTCACTGGTTCGAATCCTGGCCACGGTCCGAGGGTAGGAAGGGCATCCACTCTGGGTAACTGTTCCCAAATGCCACATCCAAAGTCCTTCGTTAGGAGGCACCGTCCTGGTCCTGGTAGACCAAGGAAACCGGGCGTAAAAACAGAAAAATTATTACTTTAATTCTTTCAAAAGGAGGATTCAAGACACTTCTCCAGTTTTGGATATTTTTTGTTTTTACCTTTTTATTTAGGGACTGACACCTAAATGGGTCTTTTAAGTTATAAGTTTTTGTAACCTTTGGCCAGACCCCTTCGCATAAAAAAAAAAAGAAAAGAAAAAAAGAAAAAAAAAAGAAAGAAAACCGCAGATATTCAAGCACACCATAACCTGCTGAGTGATGCAGGGCAGGTGGACCCTCATGTCAACAGAATACTCGTGTGTGACCCATTGCACAGACTCCTCTCCTGTGGCTGTTTTTCAGACATCCCATTGCATTCCACGATATATTTGCTTGAAGAACTGTTCGTGCTTATCCGGATCCGCCATATGGACATAATATGGACTAAATAATAATAGGTAATAAATTTTGACCAATAGATCCTTGCCTGACTCATGCTTGAAACGAAAATTAAGTGCGATTGAAGAGAAACAATTGACAACCTGTATTTGAGGTGAGTGAAGTTCATAGTCCCGCAGTTGATAAAGTTCCTGAAACTTAACTCTTTACACTCAAATATCCCTATTAATAATCAGGGTGAGTGTGATCTTGCCTTTTGGAAGCACCAAGATTGATGCTTTCTGATGTATAGATCGTAAACGTAATTTAATTGATCTCGGTTTCAGTGGACAACAAAGACCGCGAAATTTCGACATTTTGTATAAGCGAGAGAGTCATCAATAAAAAGAGGTAAAAGATAAGGTGATAATTCGAGCTGAAATGTTGCGTCTCCACAGCGTGTAACATTAAGGTGAGAGAACCGTCCATCCCTTATGATACGTTTTCTTATCTCACCTTCCGCGCCGCACGTCCACTACTTTCAAAACACTATATTTGAAGGGTGCACCGGTTTTTAAGGATGTTTTTATGGTTCTAGTGATAGACTAACAAGATTTCTGCACTACTGATAGGAGAAACACTTCAGAACCCGACTAATCATGCCTGTAGCCTTGGAAAATTAGCGTGGTGTGAGAGCAAAGCGCGTCTTAATACGGGTCTTGGTGTCCAGCCTCTTTGTAGCAACACTCAGTATGACTCTAGTCTTGCCGTATGTTATGTTACTCCTTACAGGTGACTTGTGATATGAAAAAGACACAGTTTATTGTTAATTTCCGTCTTGAAGCTTCCTGGCGTGGCGGAGTAAGGAGTGATGCGGCAGGTACTGATGTATAATTCTCTCTCTCTCTCTCTCTCTCTCTCTCTCTCTCTCTCTCTCTCTCTCTCTCTCTCTCTCTCTCTCTCTCTCTCTCTCTCTCTCTCTCTCTCTCTCTCTCTCTCTCTCTCTCTCTCTCTCTCTCTCTCGATGACATGGCTGATCCTCCTCTCGCTAAGCCTGCCCATCACTTATTGAACTCGCCACTAACAAGCTCAAGATTACTCCCCGGGACATCTTTTGCCTTTCATGCCTCGGCTACTTGAGTCTCGTTGAACGCCGCTACAAACTGACCTGGACTTGTTCCGGTTTGATCAAGGACCTCCGCTGACTTCTGTTAACCTTTTGCATTCATTCGTTTCTTTTATGCTCAACAGTTACATACCTTTATAAGTTTTCCTGTCTTTTATATCTCGAGCACCTACACTTCTATATTGCTGGTATTTTTATTGTTGTTATGATCCGCTGGCAAGGTTAGAGTGGGGGTCTCGAAAAGGTAAAGTTATTGTAATGTGCGAGTGTTCAAATATTTACGTCATAGAGAGTAGCGGATGTAATTTCACGGTTATAATAGTAGTTGTAAGTGATGTTCAACAGTACACCTTCGTTATCTCATTATCACCATCACCATCGTCATCATTATCAGTCTCTGATCCCCACTGCAGCATACAACTCTTCCCTGCCCTCTCGTTTCCACCCACTGCCCTTCTTTTTCAGGCCTCAAATTTCAAGCCTGTTTTGCCTTTCTCTCTTTCTCTCTCTCTCTCTCTCTCTCTCTCTCTCTCTCTCTCTCTCTCTCTCTCTCTCTCTCTCTCTCTCTCTCTCTCTCTCTCTCTCTCTCTCTCTCTCTCTCTCTGTTCTATTAATATTCTATTATTCTATTACTCTGATCTTTCATTTGCAGTTTCCATTTGGCATAACTCGCCTTCCAGTTTGTCACTTTTTTTTTATTTATTTATTTATTTATTTATTTATTTATTTATTTATTCATTTTTATTTATTTGTTTATTTTTTTTAATCCTGCCAGGGCATCTCCAACTTTCTCTTCTGTATATGTAGTAATTCTTCGAACATAAAGCAAGCGAATGTAGTGCCCATCTTTAGGAAAGGGGATCAATCGATAATGTTGAAGTACCGGCCAGTCAGCGCAATTTCTATTGCAGGTAAAATAATCGTGCCTGATTACGAGGAACATGAGGGATCGTGTAGACAAGCACACGTGAGTGATAAAAGATTCAGTGCATGGCTTCACGAAGAGGGAGTCGCGTCTCACGAACTTATTGAGTTTTTTTTAGTAAAGTCTACGAGGCAGCAGATAATGGAGATGGTTACGAAATAATATACCTGGACTTAAGTAAGACTTTCGAGAAGGTTAAGGCGCGTCGGATTGATGGTAAGTGTTAGACTGGCTAAGGTCGTGGCTGTACGACAGGCGACAGAGTTGTCATTAACAGCTCTAAATCCGAGTGGGGTTAAGTAATTCGTGGGGTGTCACAGGGTTCATTTTAGGACCATTTTTATTTCATAACTTATATTGATGTCTAGATAATGAAATTAGTAGCGATTTTAGTAAATTTACGGACGACACAAAGATAGGTAGATTAATTAGGTCAGATTCTGATGTCATCGCTTTGCAGGCAGATTTAGATAGGATAAGTGAATGGACAGACAGATAGCAAATGGAATTTAATATTAGAAAATGTATACAAATGTATACAGGGGATGAGGAATATTCCTTACGAAAGGAGACTGAAGCCTTTAAATTTACATTCCTTGAGAGACACAGGTTAAGAGGGTATCTCATAGGTCTAAGTGTTATAGAGAATTATAACAAGGGTGATGTAAGCAAAATTCTCATGGTCAGTAATCGGAATATGACAAAAATAATCAGTTAAAGCTTGATGAAGTTAGATTTAAAAAAAGAAATAGGAAGGAAGTGATAGAGTGGCATACAAATGAAATAGACTAATGATAAGGTTATTAGTGCAGAAGATTAGACAAATTTATGAACGAAGATGACATGTGGAAATAAGTAGGTATGATTCTTACTCATTCAGGGACTACCACGTGAAGGCATGATGGCTTCTTGCAGCAGCCCTTATTTTTTTATGGTCTTATGTTATGAACACGCGTGGTTTCCTTCCCTTCTGTTTCTTCTCTCTTCTCCAATTCCCGGCTTATTCTTGCTTTCTTTCTTCTCTACTGTCTTCATTCATGTTTTATAGACATTATCTTGAATTTTTGTCATATTCTTTTGTCGCGTGCTGAAATAAAGTTGTTGTTGTGTTTTTGTCAGGTATTTTACTTTTTTTTTTTTGTTATTGGTTTTGTCCTTTTCAGTTCTTTTCGTTTCTATTTTATCCTTTTGTCGTTGGTGCTGTTGTTGTGTTTTCCATGTAACACTTTTGTCTGAAGTAAAAGAAAAAAGAAAAAGGCATGGATTTTGGCAGAGGCAGAGATTGACGATGGCAGGCAGGCACACACACACACACACACACACACACACACACACACACACACACACACACACACACACACACGGGTGATGAAGCAAGGGTCAGGGCAGGGAGAGGGGGGTAAGGGGGGAGGGGGGGCAGCAGGAAGGTGGCACAGAATGAAAACGGGAAACTCGACGGAAAGCAATATTGGAGGAGATGAAAGGAATACTGAGAGATGCTAAAGCCGCCAGAGAGAGAGAGAAAAAGAGAGCAAATAAGCGGCAGGCGAAAGTTGCATGGCGCGCGAACAATACAGGGCGAGGGGGGAAATAACAATGCTTAACCCGACAGGAAAAAAGTGGAAACTGAAAATAGTGACGTTACTTCTTCAAAACACAATTTTATACGTATATTTTTTTTTTCTGTCCTCATTCTCTCGTTTTCTTTTTTTTTCCGTAGTTTTGTTGTCCTTATTGGTCATTGTAGCTAAGATTTGTATGTGTATGTGTGATTTTTTTTATATTTATTCTCTCACTCTCTCTCTCTCTCTCTCTCTCTCTCTCTCTCTCTCTCTCTCTCTCTCTCTCTCTCTCTCTCTCTCTCTCTCTCTCGTCTTGAGGCTAATCTCATCCAAATGAACTCATTACAAAATCTGCAAGGAATCGATTATTTGCACAATTAAACTTTCTCTACGCCAAGATCATTTGTCTGGGGCAGGAGGGCGATCGGCTGCCAAGATCATTAATTTCCCAGCCTCCAAATTAATTATAGTAAAAAAAAAAAAAAAGAGGGAGAGAGAGAGAGAAGAGAGAAAAATTAGGAGCGGGAAAGATCTTGTGAGGGAGGCAAGAATGGATGCTGCATTTCACGATGATGGTGATGGTGGTGGGTGGTGATGGTGGTGGTGGGTGGTGATGGTGGTGGCGGTGGTGGGAAGGAGGAAGGGGAAGGGGAAGGAGAAAGGGAAAGGGGATGTAGATATCACTGTGTTCGACGAAGGAGAAAATGAAAGGAAAGAAGAAAGAAAAATGAAAGGAAAAGAAAGAAAATGAAAGGAAGAGAGTGGATGTATGTTCGTACCAGATTGCAAATGGAGAGAGAGAGAGAGAGAGAGAGAGAGAGAGAGAGAGAGAGAGAGAGAGAGAGAGAGAGAGTTGGCATGGGTGGGTGTGTCTTCCTCCAACTTCTCTCCTCCTCCTCCTCCTCCTCCTCCTCCTCCTCTTCAGTGGCAGCAACACGGCACAAGATGAATAATCGCCAGCATCCGATCTTGTTGTCCATCGAATGAATAAATAGTCCAGAGAGAGAGAGAGAGAGAGAGAGAGAGAGAGAGAGAGAGAGAGAGAGAGAGAGAGAGAATGTACACAAATTTGTCCTTAAGGCTTATTGTGATATAGTAAATTAAAATAATAATAATAAAAAACTCACGATTTATACGTAAGCTCTGCATTTGTGTGATTATGAAACATTTATTACTTTGTTTTGTGAAGTTGCCCAGTACATGTTACACGAAAGATTGTGTGTGCTTTACTTAACAATTTTTTACGTATTTTCTGTCATTAACATCCATTGTAATTAGGTTGTAGAGAAATATTTATTTTTGTAAAGATGGAAGGGAAAAGTATCTTGTTTGTAAATAGTTAGCCGTGGATTGGCGGTTGTTATTGTTTGTATTCTCTGTTACCTCCGCGGGACTGGTTCATGAAATTCTGCAGAACATAATTTCAAAAACTATTTTGTTTGTTTAACTTCACAATTCTTTTCAAGTATCGTCTGTAATTCATATCCTTTATAAATGTGTCGTAAATAAATATTTATCTAAGTAAAAGATGGCAGAAGAAAGTGCCTTATTTGTAACTAGTTAATAGTAGATTGGTGGTTGTGATTCTCGCGAGCTTGTTGGCGCATTGGATGGCTAGCTACTGCCCACCGTGGCGTCATGGCGGCCGCCAGTCGCCGGTGTGCAGCTCGGGCCGTGCTGCCGCCCGTCTAGCGAGTGTGGATAGCAGTGAACCTTAATATCATTTGGTTGTGGCTATGGTCCAGACTGAGGTACGTGTTGTGTTCTTAGTGTTCTGCTGTAGTTACTTAAGGTTAGGTTAGGTGACTTTAGGTTAGGTTAGGTGACTTTTATGGTGCCGTAACAGCTGTTGTACTTGCCTCGAGACTTCGTGTGTCCTCGTGCTTGAATTTACTTATTATCACATGTTAGTTACATTAGTTTTAGCATGGAGTATTACAGTTTAGGGCTTGCTTCACATTTACGACAGGTATTAGTGGAAATGTTTATATACAATAGACTTGTATGAACCTGGTGATTACAGTGAGAACCAGTGATTATAGTATGAACCTTTGATTATGGTGGGAAAAGGTGATTATAGTGGGAAGCTGAGGAGTATTGGAACCAGCAATGCAGTGGTGGGCCTACATACATGGTTCCCCTGGTCCTGCATGAGTGCTCTTAATGCTTAGTCCTGTGAGGTGGTGTACGGATATAATCTCTATTGAATATGGATTCTCTGGCTATTACGTTTTTTGTTCTATGTGTTATCGAAAACGGAGCTTTGTAGGTTGTAGATCTCTGAAATTTGGGTGTTGGCGTCAGTCATTGTTGTTATTCTGGTGGGAGTCCAACGTGGTGAGTCGAGGTGCACTGGGTTTGTCTTGGCACGTGCATGGATTACAGATCGAGACGCTGTACTGAATGAAGCGTTGACGTGAAGCTTCTTTTAGTCATTCTTCAACCTGCGGGAATCAGTCAGAATTTGATACATGCGGGAACAATCAGAATTTGGTACATAGGAAACAATCCCATCAATACAAAATAATGAAAAAGCTCACATTTTAATCGACTATTGCACTTTCCTTTACCGAACAAGAGGCAAAGTGTTCGTGTTATTTTATCACATCCTGAGCGTTTCTATTATGTCATTATCTAAGCATTCATGTGATACCACGTAACTTTTTGTCTTCTGTGCGTGAGGACGTCCCTGAATGGCGACAGGAAGCCTTGCAGGTAATGAGCGGGAGGTAATCTCAGTGTTGTAGGTGGAATGTCATAACGCAGCATTCCGGGATCCTCATAACACCTGAGTGGCCTCGCGCTTCTCTGCAATCAAGGCAGTACTAGTGTGGCGGTGCGAGTATAGGCAGCATCGTGAGTCGGCGGTGAGACTGCGCGCATGAAAAGTAGTCACTCGTAAAGGTCCCGGGGGGTTCCGTGTGTGTGTGTGGGCCTGTGCATTCTCCGCCCCATTCCATACGGCGTGTCTGTCTAACGATTTGACGACGCACGGACCCATACACACGCCAGAACTGTGACGATGTAATAAAGTACGAGAGAATTATGTTTGTCATTCAGTTTATCGGTACAGTCAGTTGCATGTTCAGTGTCGTATATGATCTGAGGGTTAGGTTTCGATGTTCAAGCTTTAATTAGGCAAATGACGACGGTAGAGCAGGTCGAGATGCAGTCGAATCGTTTCGGAAATATGCTTCGTACCATGTACGAGTACTCGCCGTATAAAAAGGAGTGGGGAATGCGCGCGCACACACACGGACCCCAACCAACTTTTATGAGTGTACGTAAAGATCTCATCACAAGAGCGTTATTTTCAGCAGGAGGGTAACAATTGGATTTACTGACAATTCCACTAGATAAACCTTAGTTCTTTTTTTTTTTTTTTTTAGCACGAGTGAATATACAAACAACTATTGAATAAACAATTTTTAGCTGGAAGAATTGATATGCTGACAACTCTATTAGAAAAACTTTTTTTTAGCAGAAAGTGAATATACTGACAACTGTTATATAATATATTAGGTAAACTATTCTTCAACAGGTAGACTGTAACAAGTGGAGATACGGACAACTCTATTAGATAAAACCTTATTTTCAGTGGGGAAAGTGTAACAAGCAAAGATACTGACGGCTCTATTAGACGTCTCAAGCATCTCAACTTTCGTGCGTGATCTGTAGTATTGTTTTAGATACAAGTATAAGATTAAAAATGGTTAAGTATAATTTGTTAACGATAAAATATATATATATATATATATATATATATATATATATATATATATATATATATATATATATATATATATATATATATATATATATATATATATATATATATATATATATATATATATATGGAAAAAATATTACGGAGGATGTTGTCGGTGCCCTCACGTTTTGCCTGTGCAAGTCAAGTGGCTTCTTGCAGTCTTCTTATTTTTCATGTTATGTTCTTCACGCTTATGAAAGAAATAATGTATACTATATAGCGAATTTAATCAGAAGGTATGTACACAAAAATATATCGTTACAGTGAGGTCTGATGAGTTTCACGGTCCACAACCCGGTAGTCTCAGCAGGGTTGGTGAGCGTGTCGGTGTGCAAGGTGCCAAATACGACCCGACAGAAACATGCATGGGAGAGGTAGTGAATATAGCTAATATCAATCTATGTATCGATCTAGCTAACTATATATAATGCTTTAATTACGAGTGGCGGTCACTTGATTCTTACAAGTACAGCCGCACTAAACACACGCAGGGATACCGACGTGAATAGCCTGTTATCCATGGATTCGTCCTTGGTGTCAGTTTGTTTCGTCTTGAATGGGTAACAATACTTTTATGAGTGTGCGAACTACCGTGTTCAGAAGTCCTGTAACCTGCCATTCTCACTTCTGTATTGTCTAATGTTTTCCTTCATTCTTAATTCCTCACATCTTAGACTCAGAATCTGTCAGTTGTCAAGTTTCGTAAGGTGACTAGCAACACATCAGGGAACTTGTTTAAGAACATAAGAAACTAAGGGAGGCTGCAAGAAGCTCCCTAATGATTCAGCACTAACAATCTGGTGACTGAGTCCGTTCCATTTATCTAACATTCTATTTGATAACCAATTCCTTCCTAACTCTTTCTTGAACCTAAATTTTTCAAGCTTGAATCCGTTATTTCTTGTTCTGTCCTTATTACTAATCCTGAGAACACGGAACGATGAAATTAGTGGAAAAGAATACGGCACGTGAACAGACTTTTGGCCGTGACTGTACATCAGTGGCGCATTACGTTAGGGTCATGTTGGCAGACAGAGATGGCTTGATGTTCTTTACTGTGGCTCAAGTTAAGAAATATCGGGCCGTGGACCAGTGGAGGTATAATTACGATGTCGTAGAATCGCTGACAAACTCCCAAGAAATTTATGAGAAGTGTATTGGTTATTAAAAGTTTGTGTAGCTTGCTGACTGGATGGTTAAGTGGGTGAGTACTATAAGATCCGTATTCAGAAAATCTTACGTCTCACCACGACCATTTTCAAAAACAATAGAGATGGTTAGCCAAGTTTTCAAGAGTGTTTATCCTGTTAATAATGTAGAAATCTTGTTAATCACTCACTAGAACCGCAATAACAACCTTAAAAACTCGCATAACTTCAACTAGAGCCATTTGACAGCTGAGACGAATTAGTGGAGAGTTATGGAGTGGAATCATGGGTAATGATTGATGATGATGATGGTTGTGGTGGTGGTAATGATGATAATGCTAATGGTGGTGGTGGTGGTGAATTGTGAACGAAGAACATCACCAGTGACTACATTCAGGTTTAAAACACTGAGACGAATAAATTATGAACCAATCTTGAACAAAACAATGAACCGCCAAATACTTTACCATCTAATTACACCCATTTATATATTTTTCTCATCTCTCACGTTTCAGTATCCAGCAATACGTCCCTTTTGTCCAAGCTTCGAATTACATACCTAATCAAACATAACCTTAATTAATTGTTTTGGGTAGCACTAATTACGTGACTCCAGGTTTGGGTATGTCAGGTTTTTCGAGAGATTCCTTGGGGTGGATTGTATGGATGGGAGAAACATTACAAGATTCAAGATCTCCCACTTCATTCTATGTTTTCTCATTACCACAATCCACTCATTTGTCTAATCTCTACTTGTCCTTGGGTAGTCGATTCTTGGTGCTGAGTTTCTCTGATTATTGTGAAAGACGAGTCACTTGCAAACCAGGGAAGAACAAACACACAGCGGGAACTCCACCACTCTTGTTATTTCGCCAAGACTACAATAACCCAAGCAACCTCAGCGCCACGTGGCCAGCTGTTAGCTTGGCGCCGCAAACCTATACAACTCTGGTCCATTTACATTGCATTTTGTTGATTTTGCGTGAGCCTAGCCTTTAAACCGGGAACGGTAATATATATATATATATATATATATATATATATATATATATATATATATATATATAGTATATATATATATATATATATATATATATATATATATATATATATATATATATATATATATATATATATATATATATATATATATATATATATTATATATATATATATATATATATATATATATATATAATATATATATATATATATATATATATATATATATTTATTTATTTATTTATTTATTTATTTATTTATTTATTTATTTATTTATTTATTTATTTATTTATTTATTTATTTATTTATTTATTTATTTATTTATTTTATTTATTTATTTTTATGTAGGAGGGACACTGGCCAAGGGCGACAAAAATTCAATAAAAAAAAAAGAAATGCTCACTGAAATGCCAGTCCCAGAAAAGGATCCAAAGCAGTAGTCAAGAACTGAAGGATAAGTGTCTTGAAACCTCCCTCTTGAAGGAATTCAAGTGATAGGAAGGAGGAAATACAGAAGCAGGCAAGGAGTCCCAGAGTTTACCAGACAAAGGGATGAATAACTGAGAATACTGGTAAACTCTTGCATTAGAGAGGTGGACAGAATAGGGCTGAGAGAAAGAAGAAAGTCTTGTGCAGCGAGGCCGCGGGAGTTAGGGAGGCATGCAGTTAGCAAGATCAGAAGAGCAATTAGCATGGAAATAGCGGTGTAAGATAGCTGGAGATGCAACATTGTGGCGATGAGAGAGAGGCTGAAGACAGTCAGTTAGAGGAGAGGAGTTGATGAGATAAAAAGCTTTTGATTCCACCCTGTCTAGAAGAGCGGTATGAGTGAAACTCCCTCCAGACATGTGAAGCATACTCCATACATGGACGGATAAGGGCCCTGTACAGAGTTAGCAGCTGGGGGGGGTTGAGAAAAACTGGCGGAGACGTGTCAGAACACCTAACTTCATAGAAGCTGTTTTAGCTAGAGGTAAGATGTGAAGTTTCCAGTTCAGATTATATGTAAAAGACAGACCGAGGATGTTCAGTGTAGAAGAGGGGGACAGTTGTGTCATTGAAGAAGAGGGGATAGTTGTCTGGAAGGTTCTGTCGAGTTGATAGATGGAGGAATTGAGTTTTTGAGGCATTGAACAATATCAAGTTTGCTCTATTTGGTTCTATTTGGGTTTTATTGTTTTTTTTTTTTTATCTGCCAAAGTTTATGTATAGTGTCTTAATTTTTTTTTTTTTTGTCAAATGAAGAAGCCAGTCACTTTTAACTCTTGTTTTTCATATGGTTATTGTAATTTTAACTCTGAATGTTATTTGGTACATCTTTACTTAATCACTGTGCGACATCTTTACTTGTTCTCTGTAGCCACTTCCAGTCCTTAAATCGCGTAGATATTGCAAAATCTATTCTGTTTAATACCTTTCTTTCTGATAGATGTTTATAGACATTTCATGCATTACTTCTGGTGCAGTTAATCGTTTCGTATCGCAGTGAAAAGGTTAAACGCCCCTTCCTCTCTTCACCACACGCTGGGCACCATTGCGGGAAATATTCCAGGTCCACATTCCTCTCCTTACCCATTAAGCAATCTCTATCTCCATTCAACACACCAAAGAAGCAGTGATTACCTTTACCACCGAAAAAAAAAAAAAATGTCCACGCTCGAGAAACCTCAAGGTGAGCAGACGGTCATTCTCTTCTCTTCCTCCATTTGTTCTGCACCCAACACTTCGCCACTGAGCATGATCCCATTTGTCCTTGAAGCTCCCTCCTCCCGACCCCAATGCCGCAGGCTTCAGGGTCTCCAGACAGGCTCTCGTTAGGCTTCCACGAACATCGAGACAGAGTAGAAGCGCGATAGGGTCCCTGTTAATCATTACTCCGCGCCCGCCGCTCCTGACTCGACCGCCGCCCCACCTTGCACGTGCCTGATTAATCGTGCGGGACGGGAATTCGGTGTGACCAGATTCGCCAGCGCCAGAGGTCCTCCTGGATATATAACCGTGACCCTACCTTCTCAGCTCTCCTCCTCCTCCTTCTCCTCCACTCTTCCGCAACATTTCATCCTTTTAGAAGCGGCTCTTCACCCTGGGACGGCGGGAAGCTTCGGTGGTTCACGTCACGGGAAAGATTTAGACGCGAGGTTCTTCCGCTTCCCTCACCCAACAGATGTGTCTGAAATGAGTTGGAAGTCATAACTCCTGCTCCTGTGCGTGTGTGTGTGTGTGCGCGTGTGTGCGTGTGCGTGTGTGACGTAAAATCCTGAGACAACAGATACACTGTTGCTTGTTTAAATCCTGCCACGTCCTTAATTAGTTTCCATTATTAACGATTGTTGTTAATGTGTGTATGTGTGTGTGTGTGATGGATGGATGGGAGGGTGGATGAGTGTTGAGTGAACGCCAAAATGAATGAGTATAGAAGTGATTATGATAAATAACAAAGAATTATATCCTGCAGTATTGTATTTCTTAATACTACTACCACTACTACCACAACTATCACCACTACTACCATTAATGATAATAATAATAATAATAATAATAATAATAATAATAATAATAATAATAATAATAATCAACAGTAATAATAATAACAATAATAGTAATGTTTTAGAGTCTCGCCACGTCTGATGGGCTGTGAAAGGTTTTCCTTGTCGCAAATTAAATAGGTTTAGTATTTTTTCCCTCCTTCAGGCGAGCAAATCTTGAACTAATTGAACGTTTAATATTTAGCTCAATGCACTGGACTGATCCTGTTAAAAGGGTTCAGTTGTCGTCGTCCCCTTTTCCTTCCCCTCTTTATTACCGGACATTTTCTTTCTCCTGATTTCTTCCTTTCCGTCTTATGTGTAAGGTTTTCTTTCCTTTTCTTAAATTTTCTTACATTTCTTACATTATTTTTGTTCTTCCAGTAATCTAATGGTCCCTTTCCTTTCTTTCTCCTCTTTTTCATTTCTTTATTTCCTTTCCTTTTTTTTATTTTCCTACGTCTTATTCTTGTTCTTCCATTAATCCAACTGTCCCTTTCCCTTCTTTCTCCTCTTTTCTATTCCTTTCCTTCCTTCCTTTATTTCCTTTCCTTTCCTTTCCTTGAATTTTCTTATCTATAGTTTGAGACTTCTACTTTCTTCTCCTCTCCTCAGAGCGCCGCTGGTGTAGTGGTATCATGCAAGATTCCCATTCTTGCGACCCGGGTTCGATTCCCGGGCGGCGCACGAGATTTTAGGTCCACCGAATTACATGCTGCGAACCAGAGTAAGACGAACCTGAAGGAATTTTATAGCTTTATCAGGCAGAAGAAAGTGACCTCAAGTACTGGACCAATAATTGACGAGAATGGGGATTACACCAACGACGGGGAGAAGATTAATAGCATCCTAAACACCTTCTTTGCTTCAGTATTTACAGCAGAGGACCTCAGCGACATCGCTACGGTGCCAGCAGTCCAAATTAATAACAACGACGTCCTAAATCGTATGAACATAACAGAAAGAGACGTGTTAAAATGTATCGATAAACTTAAGTAAGCAAGTCACCCTGACCTGACACGATCTCGCCCCGCGTCCTATAGGAAGCGATATCTGAATTAGTCACACTTTTAACTTTATCCCTGCAGTGCGGCGCCATGTCTGATGAGTGGAACCTCGCTAACGTAACTCCAATTTTTAAAAAAAGGCAGTAAATCTTTACCATGCAATTACTGACCAATTAGCTTAACCTCAGTCGTATCCAAAATTCTGGAAACTCTTATTAGAGATAAGCTTGTAAATCACTTAGAGGAAAACAATTTACCTAAAAACATTCAACACGGCTTCCGTAAGAAACGCTTTTGTTTGACAAACCTCTTAGACGTCTATGATATTCTGAACCAGTATGGTGAATATATATATATATATATATATATATATATATATATATATATATATATATATATATATATATATATATATATATATATATATATATATATATATATATATATATATATATATATATATATATATATATATATATATTTATTTATTTATTTATTTATTTATTTATTTATTTATTTATTTATTTATTTATTTATTTATTTATTTATTTATTTATTTATTTATTTATTTATTTATTTATTTATTTATTTATTTATTATTATTATTATTATTATTATTATTATTATTATTATTATTATTATTATTATTATTATTATTATTATTATTATATTATTATTATTATTATTATTATTATTATTATTATTATTATTATTATTATTATTATTATTATTATTATTATTATTATTATTATTATTATTATTATTATTATTAAAAGGCCTTCGACAAAGTCCCCCACAAATGTTTACTGATTAAACTAAAATCGCATGGTATCCGAGGTGACGTGCTGAGATGGGCAGAAAACTGGCTGAACAACCGTAAAACAAAGAGTAAATGGAAAAAAACATCCAAGTGGACTAACGTAGGTCTTAGGACCTGTTCTCATCCTTGTTTATATAAACGACATAGATGAGGATGTTACCGGTATAATATCAAAGTTTGCTGATGACATAAAAACAGCGAACACTCTTGTCTCGAAGGAACAAGTGGAAGAAATGCAGAACAATGTAGACAAGTTGTCAGAGTGGGGGCAAACCTGGCAAATGAGTTTTAATGCAGATAAGTGTAAAGTCCTTCACATAGGATATCGAAACAAGAAAGCAAAGTATATTTTGAATGATGCCCAACTTGAAAGTGTAGACAGTGAAACTGATTTAGGAGTAACAATATCGAATAACCTAAAACCTAGCCAACAATGTTCAGAAGTAAAGAAAGCGAATAAAATAATCGGCTTGATTTGCCAATCATTTGAATATAAATCTAAAGATAGAATCCTCACTCTATATAATTCCCTGGTTCGTCCCCTTTTGGAATATTGCGTTCAAGCATGATGCCCCTATTACCAGAAAGACATAGATAAATTAGAACGAGTTCAGCGCAGAGTAACAAAAAATTATACAGAGCCTAAGAAACAAATCATACGAAGAGCGTCTTAGAGAGTTAAATCTATTCCCATTAACTCTAGGAAGACTAAGAGGCGACTTAATGCAAGTGTTTGAAATCACCAAAGGAATTGATAACATGAACTGCAGTAAGTATTTCACGATAGACTATTCAAATTACACGCGAGGAAACGATTATAAAATTGTTGGGAAATCCTTCAATTCTCATGAATCAAAAAATCAATTTTTCTATCTTGTCGTCAGTCTATGGAATGAAGACGTAATAGACTGCGATACCATAGAGA
>NC_087185.1:13661663-13666663 GCF_035594125.1 Scylla paramamosain
AGAGAGAGAGAGAGAGAGAGAGAGAGAGAGAGAGAGAGAGAGAGAGAGAGAGAGAATTAGTTCCCTCAGTTCCCTCGCTCGCGCACTTCACCGTCAGCGGAACATTTAATGGAAAACCAACAAACAAATAGCGGCGGGCGGCGGCGCAAACAGAAGTGTGCGGTGGCGAGGAGGAGCAGGAGCCGCCACACTGCCTGCCCTTCCATCATGACTGGCTCAAGATGGATCAACCACACCTCTCCTCCTCCTCCTCCTCCTCCTCCTCCTCCTCCTCCTCCTCCTCCTCCTCCTCCTCCTCCTCCTCCTACTGGCTTTGAGGATGATGTCTTTCCCTCCCTAACCTCGAATGACCTCGGATACCTCGCATCACGCCAGGTCATATCAGATACGAAGTGAGTGTTGCTAGTACGTACACAGGAAAGAACAGCCACCAGTGTACTCCATGTCCCTTACGAGGCTGAGCTACGGTATCAACTTAGCCCGGTATTCAGAAACGCTTCGCTCTCTTACCACGATTATTTTCAAAGGCCACAGAGATGATTAGACCGGTTTTCAAGGCTGCTTCTCTCCTCTTAATATTTTAGAAATCTTGGTAATCTGTCACTACAAACGTAAAAACTACCTTGAAAACCCGTGTCACTTCAACTACACCAGAGCCTTTTGAAAGTAATGAAGGTACAACGCGGAAGTGTTTCAGAATATGGGCCCTGATCTTGTAGATAGAGTGAGTAGGAAAAAATACCGAGATGTTCTACGTAAGCATTAATATCTCAGTTTTTTTTTTTTTTCTACTTTTTTTGTGTGTGTTACCTCGTGCACTGCCAAGTTTTTTTCGTGTTTTTTTTTCTCTCTCTCTCTCTTCTCTTTCCTCCGCTTTCTCCTTATCTGAGCATCGCCACCACCATCACCATTACCTCTTCGAATTTAAAGGTTTAATACTCGTTTATAGTTTTATTTTATTTTATTTATTTATCTATTTCGTGGACAACTTCTTCTTCTTCTTCTTCTTCTTCTTCTTCTTCTTCTTCTTCTTCTTCTTCTTCTTCTTCTTCTTCTTCTTCTTCTTCTTCTTCTTCTTCTTCTTCTTCTTCTTCTTCTTCTTCTTCTTCTTCTTCTTCTTCTTCTTCTTCTTCTTCTTCTTCTTCTTCTTCTTCTTCTTCTTCTTCTTCTTCTTCTTCTTCTTCTTCTTCTTCTTCTTCTTCTTCTTCTTCTTCTTCTTCTTCTTCTTCTTCTTCTTCTTCTTCTTCTTCTTCTTCTTCTTCTTCTTCTTCTTCTTCTTCTTCTTCTTCTTCTTCTTCTTCTTCTTCTTCTTCTTCTTCTTCTTCTTCTTCTTCTTCTTCTTCTTCTTCTTCTTCTTCTTCTTCTTCTTCTTCTTCTTCTTCTTCTTCTTCTTCTTCTTCTTCTTCTTCTTCTTCTTCTTCTTCTTCTTCTTCTTCTTCTTCTTCTTCTTCTTCTTCTTCTTCTTCTTCTTCTTCTTCTTCTTCTTCTTCTTCTTCTTCTTCTTCTTCTTCTTCTTCTTCTTCTTCTTCTTCTTCTTCTTCTTCTTCTTCTTCTTCTTCTTCTTCTTCTTCTTCTTCTTCTTCTTCTTCTTCTTCTTCTTCTTCTTCTTCTTCTTCTTCTTCTTCTTCTTCTTCTTCTTCTTCTTCTTCTTCTTCTTCTTCTTCTTCTTCTTCTTCTTCTTCGCATCAATCAAATACATATCTATTTATTTGTTTTTTTTACCTGTCATGATCCATTCTTCCTCTCATTGCACGTGACATCCTTCCTTGTATTCACGAAAATATGAACCCCGCTAGATGGCACCACTGAGCGTCACCATCTTGAAAGTGGTAGCGAGGAATTTATTATCGTTGTGTTGCTTTTGTTTTCACGTGTCTCCGGATTTGCGCTTCAGTTAGAGAGAGAGAGAGAGAGAGAGAGAGAGAGAGAGAGAGAGAGAGAGAGAGAGAGAGAATTATTACATCCTTTAGGGAGTCAGGTCGCCCCCACCTCTCTCTCTCTCTCTCTCTCTCTCTCTCTCTCTCTCTCTCTCTCTCTCTCTCTCTCTCTCTCTCTCTCTCTCTCTCTCTTTCTACATATGTTTATCTATTTTTTATCATTAATGTATTTTCTTCGTTTCGTTGTTCACTAAATTTAACCTTTTCTCCTTTGCCTAAGTTAGCGTCTCTCTCTCTCTCTCTCTCTCTCTCTCTCTCTCTCTCTCTCTCTCTCTCTCTCTCTCTCTCTCTCTCTCTCTCTCTCTCTCTCTCTCTCTCTCTCTCTCGCCTGGAATGACCTGCAGTGGCTCCCCTTCCCGCCTCACCTGCCTTCTGCCTGAGTGAGTGTTCTGTCTCCCTCGCAATGACCTGCCTTCCCCTCCCAATGACCTTCCATACTCCGAGCTCGACTCCTAAAAACAGATGGCTTGCCCTCCGCCTCCAGATGCACTGATGTTTTGTTGCCTCGCCTGCCTTCACATGTTGCTGCTGCTCCTACTCCTTTTGCTGTTGTTATTCTTTTTGTTTTCGTAATTGTTTTCGTTGGTGGTAGTCGTGGTGGTGGTGGTGGTGGTGTTAGTAGTAGTAGTAGTACAGAAATACTGCCATAGTGAAGAAGTAACCTTTGAATTTAGGGAGAGAACCTGTCCAGATTTTATAAAGTACAGTTTCGTATCTTACTCACTTTTATCTCTTTCTTATCTCTTTCTTATCTCTTCTTATCTCATTTTTTTATCTCATTTTTTTTGCCTGTTAAATAATCAAAGTACATCATTAACAAATATTTAACACACCATGCCGCAGTGAATAAACATTAATTGCAGTTTAATACATAAGTAGATGCTGTAAATACGATCGTTGAGAAATATTTTGTTATTTTCATTGTACTTTAAGTAATGATTGAAATCATTAGTGGGTAGTTCTTTTCTGTTATGTTAATGGAGATAATTACACACACTCCTACATACGCCCTGTGATGTTTAATGAACTTTACTTATTTATTTATTTATTTATTTATTTATAGTTAATGATGATGGAACATGACTGCCTTAAACAGGAAAATAGTAACACACACACACACACACACACACACACACACACACACACACACACACACACACACACACACACACACACACACACACACACACACACACACACACACACTGTAAACAAATACATGTGGATTAACACTCAAACAACCCACCAAGCAGCTCTTACCAGTGACTTCTATTCTTTTTCTTCACACTTTTTTTTCATTTCTTTCCTTGCTCCTCGTGGTGTGCAATTACCCTCTTGAAAGAAAAGGTATTCGATGGAGGTGCTTTTATTCTCGCTTGCTTATTCCACAAACTTTACTTTCCTGAACATCTGAGACAGCAGGGTGTTAATATGCAATGGGTGAAATTGCGCAATATACAGACAGATAAACGCTAATGGTCTGTTCTCGAGCTTGATTTACGATGTATTTAATTTGTCATCCCAGAGACTCTTGTAATGTGTATTCCTGTTCTTTTCCTTTCTTTCATTTATGCGGTTATAGAAAGTGCGTTTTTAAAATACGTGCAAGCCCGAGCTTCATTCACCGGCAATGAAAATGCTTGGAATTTTATTCCAAGAATTTTCATTATTTCCATGCCTCGTGAAATACTATTTGCTTAGTGCTTCAAAATCCGTGATCTCTGGTAAGTGTTAAAATATTCTTTGGTGGAGACCTATTCTTAGTCTCAAGTGATGTGGAGAAATGGTAAAGGACTAACTCTTGTATATGTATGATGCATGATGTCTGACTAGCATGGCATGGCTGGGGCACCACTGCGTCAGGTTACAATTCTCTCCGAACACCGAACAACATCGTAGCGTGGTCCATCATGTTTTGTATTTTTTTTATTTATTTATCTATTTATTTATTTATTTTTTAGATGGTTCAGTGATGGTGATTCGTTTATAATACTCCGTGCTCCTATTGACCACATCACTGACATTCTTTAATTTTGTTACGAAGAGAAAAGTATTGTTCGGTTTCTCTGGGCTCTGGGTAACTGTGAATCCCCACTGTTTTACATAGCCTACTTTAGGGAACTGGTGGAGGAAAACGCAGGATGAAGTAATAGTATTTTACTCTTAACATTTCGAGAGGCTTGCCGAGAGAATTTAACATTTGTTCCATGTTTTGTCAGAACTTAGTACGACACATTCCCCTGCGTCCGTTGCCTTAGTTAATCATGCCCCTCTCTGACACCCCCGACATTTACCGAACAACATTGTGAAAACATGATCCTAACTTCAGAGCAAAGAGAAGCAGGTAATTTTTCAGTTGGTAGTTGAAGTGAGTACCTCGTATCTGTTGTGAAAATGAGAAACCTTGGCTATCATGAAAATTCCCTTGAACAAAGAACCTTTGACCTTAATGCTACTCAGGTTACGCAACTTCATATTTTACACACACACACACACACACACACACACACACACACACACACACACACACACACACACACACACACACACACACACACACACACACACACACACACACACACACACACACACACACACGCACGCAAACAAACAACGCGTAATGTACTCGTCAGCACGTTCGGCTCACAACCGAAAAGTCCCGGGTTCGAGTCCCGGGCGCGGCAAGGCAATGGGCAAGCCTCTTAATGTGTAGCCCTGTTCACCTAGCAGCACGGGAGCAGTACGGGATGTAACCCGAGGGTTTGTGGCCTCGCTGTCCCGTTGTGTTGTTTGTGAGTGGTCGCAATCCTACCCAAAGATCGGACAGTATGAGCTTTTGAACTCTTTCCGTAGGTTAACGACTGGCTGGGTGACCAGCAGACGACTCACCCACTCGTACTCACACACTCACCACTCTCACTCTCTCTGCACGATGAACACCAAGGCTGAAAGGTAAATTGACGTGCGAGGAACATAAGGATATTAAAGGCACATTACAAAAAGCTTGAACAGATCGTCGCACTCTTGCTGTTAGTCTTTTTCTAAATGTTATTCGTCCTCGGG